>NW_027268634.1:0-14308 GCF_963676685.1 Mytilus edulis | reverse complement strand
GGTGTGTAGTTTCGCATTTTGGCCCCTGTGGATTTTTCAAATATGAGAGCTAGTGTGCAATAAAATTCATTTTTGGATAGCTGAGTATTAAAATAGCCTTTGTATTGGGTTTATATGAACATCAAGAGTATGTAATGTATGTAATATAGGCTGTTTTCTGTATGACAGTCCGTATTTGCATGTCCCTACCATACATTGGTCCGGCAATTATTGTAATGTTTTTTTCCAACTTTTTATCGCACGAACTTTGTGATTGGATTTTACGAAAAAATGAGGCGAAAGACACCCATTTTTTATTTGATCATTAGGAAGATTTATGAAAACAGTTTCTAAAAAGGTATTACTCAAAGTCATTGAAATTCTAGTTTGATCCAAATTTTGGGGGGGATATGTGACATGTCCACTCCCCTTTTTGCAATATTTTATGGTAAATAAATGCAGAATGTTGCCATGGATACACATAAAAGGAATTTATTTTCACTCTTTTAACTTTTGAAAATCAAATCTATGGAATATACTGATTACATACATATGCACATGTACAACACAAACAGTTAGGTAAATGTATTAGAAATCCAGGAATAGGAGATGATAAAACATTTTGTGGCTCATTTTTAATTTTAATTTCTAACTGTGGAGTGCTACCTTATGGCACATCAGAAAGCACAGAAATGCACTTTTTAAGATAAAATTGACCACAAATCTTTAGTCTTTTATGTTCTTGTTTTAGTTCTGAAGGTAAAAAATCTGCTAGGAATGCAATTTATGTTTATTTTATTGTTTACTGTCCTTAGCAACCAAATATACACATTTTGACACTTAGACATGTTGCGGTCTTAAATTTGTACTCCATTAGCTTCGCCATTGTAACCAAAGATTGCGCTTTATATGATATCCTCAGAATGTATCGCTTTATATTTTTGAATGCGAATAAGTCAAGTAAACATTTTTAGCAGGATTTCATATTATAATTTGGAATCAATTAAATTTAATGATGCCAGTACTGCTAGAAATTTATACCCTGCTTGAGAGCTTCTAAACCATGGTTAGGTATGCTATTTACAGCAAAATTGACCTATAAGTGCTTTCAAATACCTAAAAATTGTACAATTTGTCCTCTTTTAAGGTAATTTTATGATTTTAAATTAAGATAATGGGAAAAGTTTTAGAAATTTACCCAAAAATGAGACAGACTTGAAGTTTTTCACTATGATCCAGCATTTATTTTTAAATCACTTTTTGTCGCGTTTCAACATCAACTGCTAACCTTCATAAAATCTTTATTACTGAACCAATTCTAAAAACTAAGGTACCATTTTCATCGTAACAGCTAGTAGAACACAGAAAATATAATAAAAATTGAGGCAGGAGGGGAAAAATTTCACCTTAAGGTAGCACTCCACAGTTAGGTGTGTAGTTTCGCATTTTGGCCCCTGTGGATTTTTCAAATATGAGAGCTAGTGTGCAATAAAATTCATTTTTGGATAGCTGAGTATTAAAATAGCCTTTGTATTGGGTTTATATGAACATCAAGAGTATGTAATGTATGTAATATAGGCTGTTTTCTGTATGACAGTCCGTATTTGCATGTCCCTACCATACATTGGTCCGGCAATTATTGTAATGTTTTTTTCCAACTTTTTATCGCACGAACTTTGTGATTGGATTTTACGAAAAAATGAGGCGAAAGACACCCATTTTTTATTTGATCATTAGGAAGATTTATGAAAACAGTTTCTAAAAAGGTATTACTCAAAGTCATTGAAATTCTAGTTTGATCCAAATTTTGGGGGGGATATGTGACATGTCCACTCCCCTTTTTGCAATATTTTATGGTAAATAAATGCAGAATGTTGCCATGGATACACATAAAAGGAATTTATTTTCACTCTTTTAACTTTTGAAAATCAAATCTATGGAATATACTGATTACATACATATGCACATGTACAACACAAACAGTTAGGTAAATGTATTAGAAATCCAGGAATAGGAGATGATAAAACATTTTGTGGCTCATTTTTAATTTTAATTTCTAACTGTGGAGTGCTACCTTATGGCACATCAGAAAGCACAGAAATGCACTTTTTAAGATAAAATTGACCACAAATCTTTAGTCTTTTATGTTCTTGTTTTAGTTCTGAAGGTAAAAAATCTGCTAGGAATGCAATTTATGTTTATTTTATTGTTTACTGTCCTTAGCAACCAAATATACACATTTTGACACTTAGACATGTTGCGGTCTTAAATTTGTACTCCATTAGCTTCGCCATTGTAACCAAAGATTGCGCTTTATATGATATCCTCAGAATGTATCGCTTTATATTTTTGAATGCGAATAAGTCAAGTAAACATTTTTAGCAGGATTTCATATTATAATTTGGAATCAATTAAATTTAATGATGCCAGTACTGCTAGAAATTTATACCCTGCTTGAGAGCTTCTAAACCATGGTTAGGTATGCTATTTACAGCAAAATTGACCTATAAGTGCTTTCAAATACCTAAAAATTGTACAATTTGTCCTCTTTTAAGGTAATTTTATGATTTTAAATTAAGATAATGGGAAAAGTTTTAGAAATTTACCCAAAAATGAGACAGACTTGAAGTTTTTCACTATGATCCAGCATTTATTTTTAAATCACTTTTTGTCGCGTTTCAACATCAACTGCTAACCTTCATAAAATCTTTATTACTGAACCAATTCTAAAAACTAAGGTACCATTTTCATCGTAACAGCTAGTAGAACACAGAAAATATAATAAAAATTGAGGCAGGAGGGGAAAAATTTCACCTTAAGGTAGCACTCCACAGTTAGGTGTGTAGTTTCGCATTTTGGCCCCTGTGGATTTTTCAAATATGAGAGCTAGTGTGCAATAAAATTCATTTTTGGATAGCTGAGTATTAAAATAGCCTTTGTATTGGGTTTATATGAACATCAAGAGTATGTAATGTATGTAATATAGGCTGTTTTCTGTATGACAGTCCGTATTTGCATGTCCCTACCATACATTGGTCCGGCAATTATTGTAATGTTTTTTTCCAACTTTTTATCGCACGAACTTTGTGATTGGATTTTACGAAAAAATGAGGCGAAAGACACCCATTTTTTATTTGATCATTAGGAAGATTTATGAAAACAGTTTCTAAAAAGGTATTACTCAAAGTCATTGAAATTCTAGTTTGATCCAAATTTTGGGGGGGATATGTGACATGTCCACTCCCCTTTTTGCAATATTTTATGGTAAATAAATGCAGAATGTTGCCATGGATACACATAAAAGGAATTTATTTTCACTCTTTTAACTTTTGAAAATCAAATCTATGGAATATACTGATTACATACATATGCACATGTACAACACAAACAGTTAGGTAAATGTATTAGAAATCCAGGAATAGGAGATGATAAAACATTTTGTGGCTCATTTTTAATTTTAATTTCTAACTGTGGAGTGCTACCTTATGGCACATCAGAAAGCACAGAAATGCACTTTTTAAGATAAAATTGACCACAAATCTTTAGTCTTTTATGTTCTTGTTTTAGTTCTGAAGGTAAAAAATCTGCTAGGAATGCAATTTATGTTTATTTTATTGTTTACTGTCCTTAGCAACCAAATATACACATTTTGACACTTAGACATGTTGCGGTCTTAAATTTGTACTCCATTAGCTTCGCCATTGTAACCAAAGATTGCGCTTTATATGATATCCTCAGAATGTATCGCTTTATATTTTTGAATGCGAATAAGTCAAGTAAACATTTTTAGCAGGATTTCATATTATAATTTGGAATCAATTAAATTTAATGATGCCAGTACTGCTAGAAATTTATACCCTGCTTGAGAGCTTCTAAACCATGGTTAGGTATGCTATTTACAGCAAAATTGACCTATAAGTGCTTTCAAATACCTAAAAATTGTACAATTTGTCCTCTTTTAAGGTAATTTTATGATTTTAAATTAAGATAATGGGAAAAGTTTTAGAAATTTACCCAAAAATGAGACAGACTTGAAGTTTTTCACTATGATCCAGCATTTATTTTTAAATCACTTTTTGTCGCGTTTCAACATCAACTGCTAACCTTCATAAAATCTTTATTACTGAACCAATTCTAAAAACTAAGGTACCATTTTCATCGTAACAGCTAGTAGAACACAGAAAATATAATAAAAATTGAGGCAGGAGGGGAAAAATTTCACCTTAAGGTAGCACTCCACAGTTAGGTGTGTAGTTTCGCATTTTGGCCCCTGTGGATTTTTCAAATATGAGAGCTAGTGTGCAATAAAATTCATTTTTGGATAGCTGAGTATTAAAATAGCCTTTGTATTGGGTTTATATGAACATCAAGAGTATGTAATGTATGTAATATAGGCTGTTTTCTGTATGACAGTCCGTATTTGCATGTCCCTACCATACATTGGTCCGGCAATTATTGTAATGTTTTTTTCCAACTTTTTATCGCACGAACTTTGTGATTGGATTTTACGAAAAAATGAGGCGAAAGACACCCATTTTTTATTTGATCATTAGGAAGATTTATGAAAACAGTTTCTAAAAAGGTATTACTCAAAGTCATTGAAATTCTAGTTTGATCCAAATTTTGGGGGGGATATGTGACATGTCCACTCCCCTTTTTGCAATATTTTATGGTAAATAAATGCAGAATGTTGCCATGGATACACATAAAAGGAATTTATTTTCACTCTTTTAACTTTTGAAAATCAAATCTATGGAATATACTGATTACATACATATGCACATGTACAACACAAACAGTTAGGTAAATGTATTAGAAATCCAGGAATAGGAGATGATAAAACATTTTGTGGCTCATTTTTAATTTTAATTTCTAACTGTGGAGTGCTACCTTATGGCACATCAGAAAGCACAGAAATGCACTTTTTAAGATAAAATTGACCACAAATCTTTAGTCTTTTATGTTCTTGTTTTAGTTCTGAAGGTAAAAAATCTGCTAGGAATGCAATTTATGTTTATTTTATTGTTTACTGTCCTTAGCAACCAAATATACACATTTTGACACTTAGACATGTTGCGGTCTTAAATTTGTACTCCATTAGCTTCGCCATTGTAACCAAAGATTGCGCTTTATATGATATCCTCAGAATGTATCGCTTTATATTTTTGAATGCGAATAAGTCAAGTAAACATTTTTAGCAGGATTTCATATTATAATTTGGAATCAATTAAATTTAATGATGCCAGTACTGCTAGAAATTTATACCCTGCTTGAGAGCTTCTAAACCATGGTTAGGTATGCTATTTACAGCAAAATTGACCTATAAGTGCTTTCAAATACCTAAAAATTGTACAATTTGTCCTCTTTTAAGGTAATTTTATGATTTTAAATTAAGATAATGGGAAAAGTTTTAGAAATTTACCCAAAAATGAGACAGACTTGAAGTTTTTCACTATGATCCAGCATTTATTTTTAAATCACTTTTTGTCGCGTTTCAACATCAACTGCTAACCTTCATAAAATCTTTATTACTGAACCAATTCTAAAAACTAAGGTACCATTTTCATCGTAACAGCTAGTAGAACACAGAAAATATAATAAAAATTGAGGCAGGAGGGGAAAAATTTCACCTTAAGGTAGCACTCCACAGTTAGGTGTGTAGTTTCGCATTTTGGCCCCTGTGGATTTTTCAAATATGAGAGCTAGTGTGCAATAAAATTCATTTTTGGATAGCTGAGTATTAAAATAGCCTTTGTATTGGGTTTATATGAACATCAAGAGTATGTAATGTATGTAATATAGGCTGTTTTCTGTATGACAGTCCGTATTTGCATGTCCCTACCATACATTGGTCCGGCAATTATTGTAATGTTTTTTTCCAACTTTTTATCGCACGAACTTTGTGATTGGATTTTACGAAAAAATGAGGCGAAAGACACCCATTTTTTATTTGATCATTAGGAAGATTTATGAAAACAGTTTCTAAAAAGGTATTACTCAAAGTCATTGAAATTCTAGTTTGATCCAAATTTTGGGGGGGATATGTGACATGTCCACTCCCCTTTTTGCAATATTTTATGGTAAATAAATGCAGAATGTTGCCATGGATACACATAAAAGGAATTTATTTTCACTCTTTTAACTTTTGAAAATCAAATCTATGGAATATACTGATTACATACATATGCACATGTACAACACAAACAGTTAGGTAAATGTATTAGAAATCCAGGAATAGGAGATGATAAAACATTTTGTGGCTCATTTTTAATTTTAATTTCTAACTGTGGAGTGCTACCTTATGGCACATCAGAAAGCACAGAAATGCACTTTTTAAGATAAAATTGACCACAAATCTTTAGTCTTTTATGTTCTTGTTTTAGTTCTGAAGGTAAAAAATCTGCTAGGAATGCAATCTATGTTTATTTTATTGTTTACTGTCCTTAGCAACCAAATATACACATTTTGACACTTAGACATGTTGCGGTCTTAAATTTGTACTCCATTAGCTTCGCCATTGTAACCAAAGATTGCGCTTTATATGATATCCTCAGAATGTATCGCTTTATATTTTTGAATGCGAATAAGTCAAGTAAACATTTTTAGCAGGATTTCATATTATAATTTGGAATCAATTAAATTTAATGATGCCAGTACTGCTAGAAATTTATACCCTGCTTGAGAGCTTCTAAACCATGGTTAGGTATGCTATTTACAGCAAAATTGACCTATAAGTGCTTTCAAATACCTAAAAATTGTACAATTTGTCCTCTTTTAAGGTAATTTTATGATTTTAAATTAAGATAATGGGAAAAGTTTTAGAAATTTACCCAAAAATGAGACAGACTTGAAGTTTTTCACTATGATCCAGCATTTATTTTTAAATCACTTTTTGTCGCGTTTCAACATCAACTGCTAACCTTCATAAAATCTTTATTACTGAACCAATTCTAAAAACTAAGGTACCATTTTCATCGTAACAGCTAGTAGAACACAGAAAATATAATAAAAATTGAGGCAGGAGGGGAAAAATTTCACCTTAAGGTAGCACTCCACAGTTAGGTGTGTAGTTTCGCATTTTGGCCCCTGTGGATTTTTCAAATATGAGAGCTAGTGTGCAATAAAATTCATTTTTGGATAGCTGAGTATTAAAATAGCCTTTGTATTGGGTTTATATGAACATCAAGAGTATGTAATGTATGTAATATAGGCTGTTTTCTGTATGACAGTCCGTATTTGCATGTCCCTACCATACATTGGTCCGGCAATTATTGTAATGTTTTTTTCCAACTTTTTATCGCACGAACTTTGTGATTGGATTTTACGAAAAAATGAGGCGAAAGACACCCATTTTTTATTTGATCATTAGGAAGATTTATGAAAACAGTTTCTAAAAAGGTATTACTCAAAGTCATTGAAATTCTAGTTTGATCCAAATTTTGGGGGGGATATGTGACATGTCCACTCCCCTTTTTGCAATATTTTATGGTAAATAAATGCAGAATGTTGCCATGGATACACATAAAAGGAATTTATTTTCACTCTTTTAACTTTTGAAAATCAAATCTATGGAATATACTGATTACATACATATGCACATGTACAACACAAACAGTTAGGTAAATGTATTAGAAATCCAGGAATAGGAGATGATAAAACATTTTGTGGCTCATTTTTAATTTTAATTTCTAACTGTGGAGTGCTACCTTATGGCACATCAGAAAGCACAGAAATGCACTTTTTAAGATAAAATTGACCACAAATCTTTAGTCTTTTATGTTCTTGTTTTAGTTCTGAAGGTAAAAAATCTGCTAGGAATGCAATCTATGTTTATTTTATTGTTTACTGTCCTTAGCAACCAAATATACACATTTTGACACTTAGACATGTTGCGGTCTTAAATTTGTACTCCATTAGCTTCGCCATTGTAACCAAAGATTGCGCTTTATATGATATCCTCAGAATGTATCGCTTTATATTTTTGAATGCGAATAAGTCAAGTAAACATTTTTAGCAGGATTTCATATTATAATTTGGAATCAATTAAATTTAATGATGCCAGTACTGCTAGAAATTTATACCCTGCTTGAGAGCTTCTAAACCATGGTTAGGTATGCTATTTACAGCAAAATTGACCTATAAGTGCTTTCAAATACCTAAAAATTGTACAATTTGTCCTCTTTTAAGGTAATTTTATGATTTTAAATTAAGATAATGGGAAAAGTTTTAGAAATTTACCCAAAAATGAGACAGACTTGAAGTTTTTCACTATGATCCAGCATTTATTTTTAAATCACTTTTTGTCGCGTTTCAACATCAACTGCTAACCTTCATAAAATCTTTATTACTGAACCAATTCTAAAAACTAAGGTACCATTTTCATCGTAACAGCTAGTAGAACACAGAAAATATAATAAAAATTGAGGCAGGAGGGGAAAAATTTCACCTTAAGGTAGCACTCCACAGTTAGGTGTGTAGTTTCGCATTTTGGCCCCTGTGGATTTTTCAAATATGAGAGCTAGTGTGCAATAAAATTCATTTTTGGATAGCTGAGTATTAAAATAGCCTTTGTATTGGGTTTATATGAACATCAAGAGTATGTAATGTATGTAATATAGGCTGTTTTCTGTATGACAGTCCGTATTTGCATGTCCCTACCATACATTGGTCCGGCAATTATTGTAATGTTTTTTTCCAACTTTTTATCGCACGAACTTTGTGATTGGATTTTACGAAAAAATGAGGCGAAAGACACCCATTTTTTATTTGATCATTAGGAAGATTTATGAAAACAGTTTCTAAAAAGGTATTACTCAAAGTCATTGAAATTCTAGTTTGATCCAAATTTTGGGGGGGATATGTGACATGTCCACTCCCCTTTTTGCAATATTTTATGGTAAATAAATGCAGAATGTTGCCATGGATACACATAAAAGGAATTTATTTTCACTCTTTTAACTTTTGAAAATCAAATCTATGGAATATACTGATTACATACATATGCACATGTACAACACAAACAGTTAGGTAAATGTATTAGAAATCCAGGAATAGGAGATGATAAAACATTTTGTGGCTCATTTTTAATTTTAATTTCTAACTGTGGAGTGCTACCTTATGGCACATCAGAAAGCACAGAAATGCACTTTTTAAGATAAAATTGACCACAAATCTTTAGTCTTTTATGTTCTTGTTTTAGTTCTGAAGGTAAAAAATCTGCTAGGAATGCAATTTATGTTTATTTTATTGTTTACTGTCCTTAGCAACCAAATATACACATTTTGACACTTAGACATGTTGCGGTCTTAAATTTGTACTCCATTAGCTTCGCCATTGTAACCAAAGATTGCGCTTTATATGATATCCTCAGAATGTATCGCTTTATATTTTTGAATGCGAATAAGTCAAGTAAACATTTTTAGCAGGATTTCATATTATAATTTGGAATCAATTAAATTTAATGATGCCAGTACTGCTAGAAATTTATACCCTGCTTGAGAGCTTCTAAACCATGGTTAGGTATGCTATTTACAGCAAAATTGACCTATAAGTGCTTTCAAATACCTAAAAATTGTACAATTTGTCCTCTTTTAAGGTAATTTTATGATTTTAAATTAAGATAATGGGAAAAGTTTTAGAAATTTACCCAAAAATGAGACAGACTTGAAGTTTTTCACTATGATCCAGCATTTATTTTTAAATCACTTTTTGTCGCGTTTCAACATCAACTGCTAACCTTCATAAAATCTTTATTACTGAACCAATTCTAAAAACTAAGGTACCATTTTCATCGTAACAGCTAGTAGAACACAGAAAATATAATAAAAATTGAGGCAGGAGGGGAAAAATTTCACCTTAAGGTAGCACTCCACAGTTAGGTGTGTAGTTTCGCATTTTGGCCCCTGTGGATTTTTCAAATATGAGAGCTAGTGTGCAATAAAATTCATTTTTGGATAGCTGAGTATTAAAATAGCCTTTGTATTGGGTTTATATGAACATCAAGAGTATGTAATGTATGTAATATAGGCTGTTTTCTGTATGACAGTCCGTATTTGCATGTCCCTACCATACATTGGTCCGGCAATTATTGTAATGTTTTTTTCCAACTTTTTATCGCACGAACTTTGTGATTGGATTTTACGAAAAAATGAGGCGAAAGACACCCATTTTTTATTTGATCATTAGGAAGATTTATGAAAACAGTTTCTAAAAAGGTATTACTCAAAGTCATTGAAATTCTAGTTTGATCCAAATTTTGGGGGGGATATGTGACATGTCCACTCCCCTTTTTGCAATATTTTATGGTAAATAAATGCAGAATGTTGCCATGGATACACATAAAAGGAATTTATTTTCACTCTTTTAACTTTTGAAAATCAAATCTATGGAATATACTGATTACATACATATGCACATGTACAACACAAACAGTTAGGTAAATGTATTAGAAATCCAGGAATAGGAGATGATAAAACATTTTGTGGCTCATTTTTAATTTTAATTTCTAACTGTGGAGTGCTACCTTATGGCACATCAGAAAGCACAGAAATGCACTTTTTAAGATAAAATTGACCACAAATCTTTAGTCTTTTATGTTCTTGTTTTAGTTCTGAAGGTAAAAAATCTGCTAGGAATGCAATTTATGTTTATTTTATTGTTTACTGTCCTTAGCAACCAAATATACACATTTTGACACTTAGACATGTTGCGGTCTTAAATTTGTACTCCATTAGCTTCGCCATTGTAACCAAAGATTGCGCTTTATATGATATCCTCAGAATGTATCGCTTTATATTTTTGAATGCGAATAAGTCAAGTAAACATTTTTAGCAGGATTTCATATTATAATTTGGAATCAATTAAATTTAATGATGCCAGTACTGCTAGAAATTTATACCCTGCTTGAGAGCTTCTAAACCATGGTTAGGTATGCTATTTACAGCAAAATTGACCTATAAGTGCTTTCAAATACCTAAAAATTGTACAATTTGTCCTCTTTTAAGGTAATTTTATGATTTTAAATTAAGATAATGGGAAAAGTTTTAGAAATTTACCCAAAAATGAGACAGACTTGAAGTTTTTCACTATGATCCAGCATTTATTTTTAAATCACTTTTTGTCGCGTTTCAACATCAACTGCTAACCTTC
Source organism: Mytilus edulis (assembly GCF_963676685.1). Classification (NCBI taxonomy): domain Eukaryota; kingdom Metazoa; phylum Mollusca; class Bivalvia; order Mytilida; family Mytilidae; genus Mytilus; species Mytilus edulis. The sequence continues at coordinate 3,181 of NW_027268634.1, read as the reverse complement.
ATAAAATCTTTATTACTGAACCAATTCTAAAAACTAAGGTACCATTTTCATCGTAACAGCTAGTAGAACACAGAAAATATAATAAAAATTGAGGCAGGAGGGGAAAAATTTCACCTTAAGGTAGCACTCCACAGTTAGGTGTGTAGTTTCGCATTTTGGCCCCTGTGGATTTTTCAAATATGAGAGCTAGTGTGCAATAAAATTCATTTTTGGATAGCTGAGTATTAAAATAGCCTTTGTATTGGGTTTATATGAACATCAAGAGTATGTAATGTATGTAATATAGGCTGTTTTCTGTATGACAGTCCGTATTTGCATGTCCCTACCATACATTGGTCCGGCAATTATTGTAATGTTTTTTTCCAACTTTTTATCGCACGAACTTTGTGATTGGATTTTACGAAAAAATGAGGCGAAAGACACCCATTTTTTATTTGATCATTAGGAAGATTTATGAAAACAGTTTCTAAAAAGGTATTACTCAAAGTCATTGAAATTCTAGTTTGATCCAAATTTTGGGGGGGATATGTGACATGTCCACTCCCCTTTTTGCAATATTTTATGGTAAATAAATGCAGAATGTTGCCATGGATACACATAAAAGGAATTTATTTTCACTCTTTTAACTTTTGAAAATCAAATCTATGGAATATACTGATTACATACATATGCACATGTACAACACAAACAGTTAGGTAAATGTATTAGAAATCCAGGAATAGGAGATGATAAAACATTTTGTGGCTCATTTTTAATTTTAATTTCTAACTGTGGAGTGCTACCTTATGGCACATCAGAAAGCACAGAAATGCACTTTTTAAGATAAAATTGACCACAAATCTTTAGTCTTTTATGTTCTTGTTTTAGTTCTGAAGGTAAAAAATCTGCTAGGAATGCAATCTATGTTTATTTTATTGTTTACTGTCCTTAGCAACCAAATATACACATTTTGACACTTAGACATGTTGCGGTCTTAAATTTGTACTCCATTAGCTTCGCCATTGTAACCAAAGATTGCGCTTTATATGATATCCTCAGAATGTATCGCTTTATATTTTTGAATGCGAATAAGTCAAGTAAACATTTTTAGCAGGATTTCATATTATAATTTGGAATCAATTAAATTTAATGATGCCAGTACTGCTAGAAATTTATACCCTGCTTGAGAGCTTCTAAACCATGGTTAGGTATGCTATTTACAGCAAAATTGACCTATAAGTGCTTTCAAATACCTAAAAATTGTACAATTTGTCCTCTTTTAAGGTAATTTTATGATTTTAAATTAAGATAATGGGAAAAGTTTTAGAAATTTACCCAAAAATGAGACAGACTTGAAGTTTTTCACTATGATCCAGCATTTATTTTTAAATCACTTTTTGTCGCGTTTCAACATCAACTGCTAACCTTCATAAAATCTTTATTACTGAACCAATTCTAAAAACTAAGGTACCATTTTCATCGTAACAGCTAGTAGAACACAGAAAATATAATAAAAATTGAGGCAGGAGGGGAAAAATTTCACCTTAAGGTAGCACTCCACAGTTAGGTGTGTAGTTTCGCATTTTGGCCCCTGTGGATTTTTCAAATATGAGAGCTAGTGTGCAATAAAATTCATTTTTGGATAGCTGAGTATTAAAATAGCCTTTGTATTGGGTTTATATGAACATCAAGAGTATGTAATGTATGTAATATAGGCTGTTTTCTGTATGACAGTCCGTATTTGCATGTCCCTACCATACATTGGTCCGGCAATTATTGTAATGTTTTTTTCCAACTTTTTATCGCACGAACTTTGTGATTGGATTTTACGAAAAAATGAGGCGAAAGACACCCATTTTTTATTTGATCATTAGGAAGATTTATGAAAACAGTTTCTAAAAAGGTATTACTCAAAGTCATTGAAATTCTAGTTTGATCCAAATTTTGGGGGGGATATGTGACATGTCCACTCCCCTTTTTGCAATATTTTATGGTAAATAAATGCAGAATGTTGCCATGGATACACATAAAAGGAATTTATTTTCACTCTTTTAACTTTTGAAAATCAAATCTATGGAATATACTGATTACATACATATGCACATGTACAACACAAACAGTTAGGTAAATGTATTAGAAATCCAGGAATAGGAGATGATAAAACATTTTGTGGCTCATTTTTAATTTTAATTTCTAACTGTGGAGTGCTACCTTATGGCACATCAGAAAGCACAGAAATGCACTTTTTAAGATAAAATTGACCACAAATCTTTAGTCTTTTATGTTCTTGTTTTAGTTCTGAAGGTAAAAAATCTGCTAGGAATGCAATCTATGTTTATTTTATTGTTTACTGTCCTTAGCAACCAAATATACACATTTTGACACTTAGACATGTTGCGGTCTTAAATTTGTACTCCATTAGCTTCGCCATTGTAACCAAAGATTGCGCTTTATATGATATCCTCAGAATGTATCGCTTTATATTTTTGAATGCGAATAAGTCAAGTAAACATTTTTAGCAGGATTTCATATTATAATTTGGAATCAATTAAATTTAATGATGCCAGTACTGCTAGAAATTTATACCCTGCTTGAGAGCTTCTAAACCATGGTTAGGTATGCTATTTACAGCAAAATTGACCTATAAGTGCTTTCAAATACCTAAAAATTGTACAATTTGTCCTCTTTTAAGGTAATTTTATGATTTTAAATTAAGATAATGGGAAAAGTTTTAGAAATTTACCCAAAAATGAGACAGACTTGAAGTTTTTCACTATGATCCAGCATTTATTTTTAAATCACTTTTTGTCGCGTTTCAACATCAACTGCTAACCTTCATAAAATCTTTATTACTGAACCAATTCTAAAAACTAAGGTACCATTTTCATCGTAACAGCTAGTAGAACACAGAAAATATAATAAAAATTGAGGCAGGAGGGGAAAAATTTCACCTTAAGGTAGCACTCCACAGTTAGGTGTGTAGTTTCGCATTTTGGCCCCTGTGGATTTTTCAAATATGAGAGCTAGTGTGCAATAAAATTCATTTTTGGATAGCTGAGTATTAAAATAGCCTTTGTATTGGGTTTATATGAACATCAAGAGTATGTAATGTATGTAATATAGGCTGTTTTCTGTATGACAGTCCGTATTTGCATGTCCCTACCATACATTGGTCCGGCAATTATTGTAATGTTTTTTTCCA
>NW_027268633.1:0-35593 GCF_963676685.1 Mytilus edulis | reverse complement strand
TTAGAAGAAAAAATGCTTCCCCCATGACGTTACGATCGAGTTTTGAACCCTTGAATCCCCTAATTACAGGTATATCCTATATATCCTAGGAAAGGTAATAGAAGGGGGAACAAAACCTATATAGTGAATATAGTGCACAGATCCGATTTAAGGGGTATTGGAGCGCCCGAATGTTAAAAACGGCCGATTAGAAGAAAAAATGCTTCCCCCATGACGTTACGATCGAGTTTTGAACCCTTGAATCCCCTAATTACAGGTATATCCTATATATCCTAGGAAAGGTAATAGAAGGGGGAACAAAACCTATATAGTGAATATAGTGCACAGATCCGATTTAAGGGGTATTGGAGCGCCCGAATGTTAAAAACGGCCGATTAGAAGAAAAAATGCTTCCCCCATGACGTTACGATCGAGTTTTGAACCCTTGAATCCCCTAATTACAGGTATATCCTATATATCCTAGGAAAGGTAATAGAAGGGGGAACAAAACCTATATAGTGAATATAGTGCACAGATCCGATTTAAGGGGTATTGGAGCTTCCGAATGTTAAAAACGGCCGATTAGAAGAAAAAATGCTTCCCCCATGACGTTACGATCGAGTTTTCAACCCTTGAATCCCCTAATTACAGGTATATCCTACATATCCTAGGAAAGGTAATAGAAGGGGGAACAAAACCTATATAGTGAATATAGTGCACAGATCCGATTTAAGGGGTATTGGAGCGCCCGAATGTTAAAAACGGCCGATTAGAAGAAAAAATGCTTCCCCCATGACGTTACGATCGAGTTTTGAACCCTTGAATCCCCTAATTACAGGTATATCCTATATATCCTAGGAAAGGTAATAGAAGGGGGAACAAAACCTATATAGTGAATATAGTGCACAGATCCGATTTAAGGGGTATTGGAGCGCCCGAATGTTAAAAACGGCCGATTAGAAGAAAAAATGCTTCCCCCATGACGTTACGATCGAGTTTTGAACCCTTGAATCCCCTAATTACAGGTATATCCTATATATCCTAGGAAAGGTAATAGAAGGGGGAACAAAACCTATATAGTGAATATAGTGCACATATCCGATTTAAGGGGTATTGGAGCACCCGAATGTTAAAAACGGCCGATTAGAAGAAAAAATGCTTCCCCCATGACGTTACGATCGAGTTTTGAACCCTTGAATCCCCTAATTACAGGTATATCCTATATATCCTAGGAAAGGTAATAGAAGGGGGAACAAAACCTATATAGTGAATATAGTGCACAGATCCGATTTAAGGGGTATTGGAGCGCCCGAATGTTAAAAACGGCCGATTAGAAGAAAAAATGCTTCCTCCATGACGTTACGATCGAGTTTTGAACCCTTGAATCCCCTAATTACAGGTATATCCTATATATCCTAGGAAAGGTAATAGAAGGGGGAACAAAACCTATATAGTGAATATAGTGCACAGATCCGATTTAAGGGGTATTGGAGCGCCCGAATGTTAAAAAACGGCCGATTAGAAGAAAAAATGCTTCCCCCATGACGTTACGATCGAGTTTTGAACCCTTGAATCCCCTAATTACAGGTATATCCTATATACCCTAGGAAAGGTAATAGAAGGGGGAACAAAACCTATATAGTGAATATAGTGCACATATCCGATTTAAGGGGTATTGGAGCACCCGAATGTTAAAAACGGCCGATTAGAAGAAAAAATGCTTCCCCCATGACGTTACGATCGAGTTTTGAACCCTTGAATCCCCTAATTACAGGTATATCCTATATATCCTAGGAAAGGTAATAGAAGGGGGAACAAAACCTATATAGTGAATATAGTGCACAGATCCGATTTAAGGGGTATTGGAGCGCCCGAATGTTAAAAACGGCCGATTAGAAGAAAAAATGCTTCCCCCATGACGTTACGATCGAGTTTTGAACCCTTGAATCCCCTAATTACAGGTATATCCTATATATCCTAGGAAAGGTAATAGAAGGGGGAACAAAACCTATATAGTGAATATAGTGCACATATCCGATTTAAGGGGTATTGGAGCACCCGAATGTTAAAAACGGCCGATTAGAAGAAAAAATGCTTCCCCCATGACGTTACGATCGAGTTTTGAACCCTTGAATCCCCTAATTACAGGTATATCCTATATATCCTAGGAAAGGTAATAGAAGGGGGAACAAAACCTATATAGTGAATATAGTGCACAGATCCGATTTAAGGGGTATTGGAGCGCCCGAATGTTAAAAACGGCCGATTAGAAGAAAAAATGCTTCCTCCATGACGTTACGATCGAGTTTTGAACCCTTGAATCCCCTAATTACAGGTATATCCTATATATCCTAGGAAAGGTAATAGAAGGGGGAACAAAACCTATATAGTGAATATAGTGCACAGATCCGATTTAAGGGGTATTGGAGCGCCCGAATGTTAAAAACGGCCGATTAGAAGAAAAAATGCTTCCCCCATGACGTTACGATCGAGTTTTGAACCCTTGAATCCCCTAATTACAGGTATATCCTATATACCCTAGGAAAGGTAATAGAAGGGGGAACAAAACCTATATAGTGAATATAGTGCACAGATCCGATTTAAGGGGTATTGGAGCGCCCGAATGTTAAAAACGGCCGATTAGAAGAAAAAATGCTTCCCCCATGACGTTACGATCGAGTTTTGAACCCTTGAATCCCCTAATTACAGGTATATCCTATATATCCTAGGAAAGGTAATAGAAGGGGGAACAAAACCTATATAGTGAATATAGTACACAGATCCGATTTAAGGGGTATTGGAGCGCCCGAATGTTAAAAACGGCCGATTAGAAGAAAAAATGATTCCCCCATGACGTTACGATCGAGTTTTCAACCCTTGAATCCCCTAATTACAGGTATATCCTATATATCCTAGGAAAGGTAATAGAAGGGGGAACAAAACCTATATAGTGAATATAGTGCACAGATCCGATTTAAGGGGTATTGGAGCGCCCGAATGTTAAAAACGGCCGATTAGAAGAAAAAATGCTTCCCCCATGACGTTACGATCGAGTTTTGAACCCTTGAATCCCCTAATTACAGGTATATCCTATATATCCTAGGAAAGGTAATAGAAGGGGGAACAAAACCTATATAGTGAATATAGTGCACAGATCCGATTTAAGGGGTATTGGAGCGCCCGAATGTTAAAAACGGCCGATTAGAAGAAAAAATGCTTCCCCCATGACGTTACGATCGAGTTTTGAACCCTTGAATCCCCTAATTACAGGTATATCCTATATATCCTAGGAAAGGTAATAGAAGGGGGAACAAAACCTATATAGTGAATATAGTGCACAGATCCGATTTAAGGGGTATTGGAGCGCCCGAATGTTAAAAACGGCCGATTAGAAGAAAAAATGCTTCCCCCATGACGTTACGATCGAGTTTTGAACCCTTGAATCCCCTAATTACAGGTATATCCTATATATCCTAGGAAAGGTAATAGAAGGGGGAACAAAACCTATATAGTGAATATAGTGCACAGATCCGATTTAAGGGGTATTGGAGCTTCCGAATGTTAAAAACGGCCGATTAGAAGAAAAAATGCTTCCCCCATGACGTTACGATCGAGTTTTCAACCCTTGAATCCCCTAATTACAGGTATATCCTACATATCCTAGGAAAGGTAATAGAAGGGGGAACAAAACCTATATAGTGAATATAGTGCACAGATCCGATTTAAGGGGTATTGGAGCGCCCGAATGTTAAAAACGGCCGATTAGAAGAAAAAATGCTTCCCCCATGACGTTACGATCGAGTTTTGAACCCTTGAATCCCCTAATTACAGGTATATCCTATATATCCTAGGAAAGGTAATAGAAGGGGGAACAAAACCTATATAGTGAATATAGTGCACAGATCCGATTTAAGGGGTATTGGAGCGCCCGAATGTTAAAAACGGCCGATTAGAAGAAAAAATGCTTCCCCCATGACGTTACGATCGAGTTTTGAACCCTTGAATCCCCTAATTACAGGTATATCCTATATATCCTAGGAAAGGTAATAGAAGGGGGAACAAAACCTATATAGTGAATATAGTGCACATATCCGATTTAAGGGGTATTGGAGCACCCGAATGTTAAAAACGGCCGATTAGAAGAAAAAATGCTTCCCCCATGACGTTACGATCGAGTTTTGAACCCTTGAATCCCCTAATTACAGGTATATCCTATATATCCTAGGAAAGGTAATAGAAGGGGGAACAAAACCTATATAGTGAATATAGTGCACAGATCCGATTTAAGGGGTATTGGAGCGCCCGAATGTTAAAAACGGCCGATTAGAAGAAAAAATGCTTCCCCCATGACGTTACGATCGAGTTTTGAACCCTTGAATCCCCTAATTACAGGTATATCCTATATATCCTAGGAAAGGTAATAGAAGGGGGAACAAAACCTATATAGTGAATATAGTGCACAGATCCGATTTAAGGGGTATTGGAGCGCCCGAATGTTAAAAACGGCCGATTAGAAGAAAAAATGCTTCCCCCATGACGTTACGATCGAGTCTTCAACCCTTGAATCCCCTAATTACAGGTATATCCTATATATCCTAGGAAAGGTAATAGAAGGGGGAACAAAACCTATATAGTGAATATAGTGCACAGATCCGATTTAAGGGGTATTGGAGCGCCCGAATGTTAAAAACGGCCGATTAGAAGAAAAAATGCTTCTCCCATGACGTTACGATCGAGTTTTGAACCCTTGAATCCCCTAATTACAGGTATATCCTATATATCCTAGGAAAGGTAATAGAAGGGGGAACAAAACCTATATAGTGAATATAGTGCACAGATCCGATTTAAGGGGTATTGGAGCGCCCGAATGTTAAAAACGGCCGATTAGAAGAAAAAATGCTTCCCCCATGACGTTACGATCGAGTTTTCAACCCTTGAATCCCCTAATTACAGGTATATCCTATATATCCTAGGAAAGGTAATAGAAGGGGGAACAAAACCTATATAGTGAATATAGTGCACAGATCCGATTTAAGGGGTATTGGAGCGCCCGAATGTTAAAAACGGCCGATTAGAAGAAAAAATGCTTCCCCCATGACGTTACGATCGAGTTTTGAACCCTTGAATCCCCTAATTACAGGTATATCCTATATATCCTAGGAAAGGTAATAGAAGGGGGAACAAAACCTATATAGTGAATATAGTGCACAGATCCGATTTAAGGGGTATTGGAGCGCCCGAATGTTAAAAACGGCCGATTAGAAGAAAAAATGCTTCCCCCATGACGTTACGATCGAGTTTTGAACCCTTGAATCCCCTAATTACAGGTATATCCTATATATCCTAGGAAAGGTAATAGAAGGGGGAACAAAACCTATATAGTGAATATAGTGCACAGATCCGATTTAAGGGGTATTGGAGCGCCCGAATGTTAAAAACGGCCGATTAGAAGAAAAAATGCTTCCCCCATGACGTTACGATCGAGTTTTCAACCCTTGAATCCCCTAATTACAGGTATATCCTATATATCCTAGGAAAGGTAATAGAAGGGGGAACAAAACCTATATAGTGAATATAGTGCACAGATCCGATTTAAGGGGTATTGGAGCGCCCGAATGTTAAAAACGGCCGATTAGAAGAAAAAATGCTTCCCCCATGACGTTACGATCGAGTTTTGAACCCTTGAATCCCCTAATTACAGGTATATCCTATATATCCTAGGAAAGGTAATAGAAGGGGGAACAAAACCTATATAGTGAATATAGTGCACAGATCCGATTTAAGGGGTATTGGAGCGCCCGAATGTTAAAAACGGCCGATTAGAAGAAAAAATGCTTCCCCCATGACGTTACGATCGAGTTTTCAACCCTTGAATCCCCTAATTACAGGTATATCCTATATATCCTAGGAAAGGTAATAGAAGGGGGAACAAAACCTATATAGTGTATATATATTGCACAGATCCGATTTAAGGGGTATTGGAGCGCCCGAATGTTAAAAACGGCCGATTAGAAGAAAAAATGATTCCCCCATGACGTTACGATCGAGTTTTCAACCCTTGAATCCCCTAATTACAGGTATATCCTATATATCCTAGGAAAGGTAATAGAAGGGGGAACAAAACCTATATAGTGAATATAGTGCACAGATCCGATTTAAGGGGTATTGGAGCGCCCGAATGTTAAAAACGGCCGATTAGAAGAAAAAATGCTTCCCCCATGACGTTACGATCGAGTTTTGAACCCTTGAATCCCCTAATTACAGGTATATCCTATATATCCTAGGAAAGGTAATAGAAGGGGGAACAAAACCTATATAGTGAATATAGTGCACAGATCCGATTTAAGGGGTATTGGAGCGCCCGAATGTTAAAAACGGCCGATTAGAAGAAAAAATGCTTCCCCCATGACGTTACGATCGAGTTTTCAACCCTTGAATCCCCTAATTACAGGTATATCCTATATATCCTAGGAAAGGTAATAGAAGGGGGAACAAAACCTATATAGTGAATATAGTGCACAGATCCGATTTAAGGGGTATTGGAGCTTCCGAATGTTAAAAACGGCCGATTAGAAGAAAAAATGCTTCCCCCATGACGTTACGATCGAGTTTTCAACCCTTGAATCCCCTAATTACAGGTATATCCTATATATCCTAGGAAAGGTAATAGAAGGGGGAACAAAACCTTTATAGTGAATATAGTGCACAGATCCGATTTAAGGGGTATTGGAGCGCCCGAATGTTAAAAACGGCCGATTAGAAGAAAAAATGCTTCCCCCATGACGTTACGATCGAGTTTTCAACCCTTGAATCCCCTAATTACAGGTATATCCTATATATCCTAGGAAAGGTAATAGAAGGGGGAACAAAACCTATATAGTGAATATAGTGCACATATCCGATTTAAGGGGTATTGGAGCGCCCGAATGTTAAAAACGGCCGATTAGAAGAAAAAATGCTTCCCCCATGACGTTACGATCGAGTTTTCAACCCTTGAATCCCCTAATTACAGGTATATCCTATATATCCTAGGAAAGGTAATAGAAGGGGGAACAAAACCTATATAGTGAATATAGTGCACAGATCCGATTTAGGGGTATAGGAGCGCCCGAATGTTAAAAACGGCCGATTAGAAGAAAAAATGCTTCCCCCATGATTTCTTCAAATCAGCCGTTTTTGACATTCGGGCGCTCCTTACTCCCTTAAACCGCATCTGTGCATTATATTCACTATATAGGTGTTGTTCCCCCTTCTATTACCTTTCTTAGGATATATAGGATATACTTGTAATTAGGGGATTCAAGGGTTCAACATTCGATCATAAGGTCCTGGGGGAAGCATATTTTCTTCAAATCAGCCGTTTTTGACATTCGGGCGCTCCTTACTCCCTTAAACCGCATCTGTGCATTATATTCACTATATAGGTGTTGTTCCCCCTTCTATTACCTTTCTTAGGATATATAGGATATACCTGTAATTAGGGGATTCAAGGGTTCAACATTCGATCATAAGGTCCTGGGGGAAGCATATTTTCTTCAAATCATCCGTTTTTGACATTCGGGCGCTCCTTACTCCCTTAAACCGCATCTGTGCATTATATTCACTATATAGGTGTTGTTCCCCCTTCTATTACCTTTCTTAGGATATATAGGATATACCTGTAATTAGGGGATTCAAGGGTTCAACATTCGATCATAAGGTCCTGGGGGAAGCATATTTTCTTCAAATCAGCCGTTTTTGACATTCGGGCGCTCCTTACTCCCTTAAACCGCATCTGTGCATTATATTCACTATATAGGTGTTGTTCCCCCTTCTATTACCTTTCTTAGGATATATAGGATATACCTGTAATTAGGGGATTCAAGGGTTCAACATTCGATCATAAGGTCCTGGGGGAAGCATATTTTCTTCAAATCAGCCGTTTTTGACATTCGGGCGCTCCTTACTCCCTTAAACCGCATCTGTGCATTATATTCACTATATAGGTGTTGTTCCCCCTTCTATTACCTTTCTTATGATATATAGGATATACCTGTAATTAGGGGATTCAAGGGTTCAACATTCGATCATAAGGTCCTGGGGGAAGCATATTTTCTTCAAATCAGCCGTTTTTGACATTCGGGCGCTCCTTACTCCCTTAAACCGCATCTGTGCATCATATTCACTATATAGGTGTTGTTCCCCCTTCTATTACCTTTCTTAGGATATATAGGATATACCTGTAATTAGGGGATTCAAGGGTTCAACATTCGATCATAAGGTCCTGGGGGAAGCATATTTTCTTCAAATCAGCCGTTTTTGACATTCGGGCGCTCCTTACTCCCTTAAACCGCATCTGTGCATTATATTCACTATATAGGTGTTGTTCCCCCTTCTATTATCTTTCTTAGGATATATAGGATATACCTGTAATTAGGGGATTCAAGGGTTCAACATTCGATCATAAGGTCCTGGGGGAAGCATATTTTCTTCAAATCAGCCGTTTTTGACATTCGGGCGCTCCTTACTCCCTTAAACCGCATCTGTGCATTATATTCACTATATAGGTGTTGTTCCCCCTTCTATTACCTTTCTTAGGATATATAGGATATACCTGTAATTAGGGTAATCAAGGGTTCAACATTCGATCATAAGGTCCTGGGGGAAGCATATTTTCTTCAAATCAGCCGTTTTTGACATTCGGGCGCTCCTTACTCCCTTAAACCGCATCTGTGCATTATATTCACTATATAGGTGTTGTTCCCCCTTCTATTACCTTTCTTAGGATATATAGGATATACCTGTAATTAGGGGATTCAAGGGTTCAACATTCGATCATAAGGTCCTGGGGGAAGCATATTTTCTTCAAATCAGCCGTTTTTGACATTCGGGCGCTCCTTACTCCCTTAAACCGCATCTGTGCATTATATTCACTATATAGGTGATGTTCCCCCTTCTATTACCTTTCTTAGGATATATAGGATATACCTGTAATTAGGGGATTCAAGGGTTCAACATTCGATCATAAGGTCCTGGGGGAAGCATATTTTCTTCAAATCAGCCGTTTTTGACATTCGGGCGCTCCTTACTCCCTTAAACCGCATCTGTGCATTATATTCACTATATAGGTGTTGTTCCCCCTTCTATTACCTTTCTTAGGATATATAGGATATACCTGTAATTAGGGGATTCAAGTGTTCAACATTCGATCATAAGGTCCTGGGGGAAGCATATTTTCTTCAAATCAGCCGTTTTTGACATTCGGGCGCTCCTTACTCCCTTAAACCGCATCTGTGCATTATATTCACTATATAGGTGTTGTTCCCCCTTCTATTACCTTTCTTAGGATATATAGGATATACCTGTAATTAGGGGATTCAAGGGTTCAACATTCGATCATAAGGTCCTGGGGGAAGCATATTTTCTTCAAATCAGCCGTTTTTGACATTCGGGCGCTCCTTACTCCCTTAAACCGCATCTGTGCATTATATTCACTATATAGGTGTTGTTCCCCCTTCTATTACCTTTCTTAGGATATATAGGATATACCTGTAATTAGGGGATTCAAGGGTTCAACATTCGATCATAAGGTCCTGGGGGAAGCATATTTTCTTCAAATCAGCCGTTTTTGACGTTCGGGCGCTCCTTACTCCCTTAAACCGCATCTGTGCATTATATTCACTATATAGGTGTTGTTCCTCCTTCTATTACCTTTCTTAGGATATATAGGATATACCTGTAATTAGGGGATTCAAGGGTTCAACAGTCGATCATAAGGTCCTGGGGGAAGCATATTTTCTTCAAATCAGCCGTTTTTGACATTCGGGCGCTCCTTACTCCCTTAAACCGCATCTGTGCATTATATTCACTATATAGGTGTTGTTCCCCCTTCTATTACCTTTCTTAGGATATATAGGATATACCTGTAATTAGGGGATTCAAGGGTTCAACATTCGATCATAAGGTCCTGGGGGAAGCATATTTTCTTCAAATCAGCCGTTTTTGACATTCGGGCGCTCCTTACTCCCTTAAACCGCATCTGTGCATTATATTCACTATATAGGTGTTGTTCCCCCTTCTATTACCTTTCTTAGGATATATAGGATATACCTGTAATTAGGGGATTCAAGGGTTCAACATTCGATCATAAGGTCCTGGGGGAAGCATATTTTCTTCAAATCAGCCGTTTTTGACATTCGGGCGCTCCTTACTCCCTTAAACCGCATCTGTGCATTATATTCACTATATAGGTGTTGTTCCCCCTTCTATTACCTTTCTTAGGATATATAGGATATACCTGTAATTAGGGGATTCAAGGGTTCAACATTCGATCATAAGGTCCTGGGGGAAGCACATTTTCTTCAAATCAGCCGTTTTTGACATTCGGGCGCTCCTTACTCCCTTAAACCGCATCTGTGCATTATATTCACTATATAGGTGTTGTTCCCCCTTCTATTACCTTTCTTAGGATATATAGGATATACCTGTAATTAGGGGATTCAAGGGTTCAACATTCGATCATAAGGTCCTGGGGGAAGCATATTTTCTTCAAATCAGCCGTTTTTGACATTCGGCGCTCCTTACTCCCTTAAACCGCATCTGTGCATTATATTCACTATATAGGTGTTGTTCCCCCTTCTATTAACTTTCTTAGGATATATAGGATATACCTGTAATTAGGGGATTCAAGGGTTCAACATTCGATCATAAGGTCCTGGGGGAAGCATATTTTCTTCAAATCAGCCGTTTTTGACATTCGGGCGCTCCTTACTCCCTTAAACCGCATCTGTGCATTATATTCACTATATAGGTGTTGTTCCCCCTTCTATTACCTTTCTTAGGATATATAGGATATACCTGTAATTAGGGGATTCAAGGGTTCAACATTCGATCATAAGGTCCTGGGGGAAGCATATTTTCTTCAAATCAGCCGTTTTTGACATTCGGGCGCTCCTTACTCCCTTAAACCGCATCTGTGCATTATATTCACTATATAGGTGTTGTTCCCCCTTCTATTACCTTTCTTAGGATATATAGGATATACCTGTAATTAGGGGATTCAAGGGTTCAACATTCGATCATAAGGTCCTGGGGGAAGCATATTTTCTTCAAATCAGCCGTTTTTGACATTCGGGCGCTCCTTACTCCCTTAAACCGCATCTGTGCATTATATTCACTATATAGGTGTTGTTCCCCCTTCTATTACCTTTCTTAGGATATATAGGATGTACCTGTAATTAGGGGATTCAAGGGTTCAACATTCGATCATAAGGTCCTGGGGGAAGCATATTTTCTTCAAATCAGCCGTTTTTGACATTCGGGATTTACGAAAATCGGTCAAGATAAAATATTATAAAGATAAAGTTTTCGAAGCGGCTTTTTAAGTTCTTTCTATTTTGTAATAATATATGATATTTAAAGGAATTTTATTATTGTGTAGAGTTTGACACTCTTCAAAATCTAAGTATTCACAAATTTCAAATCTTAAGTACTCTATGCTCAAAGCCATTGAACTACTGGCACTTCAATTCACTTGGTTAAGATCAAAAGTACCATGAATAAGTCCAAAACAAAGCACTGTTATAACATTAGAGGTACCGATCTTACTGCACCAGATGCGCATTTTGACAATTAAAGTCTTTTCAGTGATGTTCGAGGCCACTATATATACTACATGTATGTCCTCATAAGCACTATCAGTTCTAACTATTTTACCCGTGTACGATTTAGGAATTCATTATACGCCGACATGGGTTTATTTCATATGTGTATGAACGTATGTATTTGTTCCCATTACGTTCATCCATAAACTAATATAAAGACTGCATGTAAACATGCATAATTGAAAAATATTTTGTCCTCTACCAATTTTATTTGATACAAATGACCAGAGGGATTTGACAGGGGAGAGCATATTTCACATTTCCCTACAAATTACTCCCACTACCCTCCACTGTATTCCCCTAAAATGTAATTCCCTTACTCCCACTTCCTGCCTTACATGTTCTCCAAGATGAAAAGGCCTGAGAATACAGCTATGTCGTATTGCACTTCTTTTAGACAACTAACGCAAATAAAAAAAAAATCGCACCTACTCTATCCAAAAAAGATTTCTGCAGTGAAGTATACTTTATTTGATGAAGACATAATTTTTCAATCAGTTTAATTGAGGTCTAGAGCTGATTGCGTGTCAGTAACTGCCAGTAGTCCCTGTTATTTTAAGAATCATTGTCATTTTGTTTAGTTTCTTTTGTTACCTGTTCTAGCATCGGACTCGGATTTCTCTTAAACTGAGTTTTACTATGCGTATTGTTGTGCGTTTGTTTTTTCTACATTGGCTAGAGTTATAAAAGGGGGATGGTGAAATCTCAAAAAACATGTTTAATCCCTGCGCATTTTGCACCTGCCCTAAGTCAGGAGCCTCTTGTCTTTGTTAGTATTGTATGATTTTTAATTTAAGTTTCTTCTGTATAATTCGGAGTTTAGTATGACGTCGATCATCAATGAAATAGTAACAGTTATATTTGTTTAGGGGCCAGCTGAAGGACTCCTCCGAGTGCGGGAGTTTCTCGCTGCATTGAAGACCAATTGGTGGCCTTCATCTGTTGTAAACTCTATGATCGGGTTATTGTCTCCTTGACACATTCACCATTTCCATTCTCAATGTTACAATGTATACTACTTTTGGACAAATTATAAGAAATTATAGGAAAGTTTATCGGCTCTAACTCAAAATATGGATTATTTTATTTTAAAGGGGTCAGTTATTCAGTTTGAGAGCTTCAGGCATACTAATTTTTTACCTTTCAAACTGGATCAAAACGGTACTTTATCTTAAAATTCAGAACCCAATGTTTGTTTATTTGTATATAAATTGTTCCCACTCTTACAATTTTATGCGTTAAATATAGATAAATAAATGGGGGGAGATGTATGAAAAAAATGCAGGTATTACACTGCTCACACTAGGGACTGTATTTGTAGACAACGAAAGGCAAAGAACGATAACTGTGTCCCGGGACCAAAGTCGCTCAATTGTTTCTAAGGATATGCTTTTTTTCACTCATCCTTTTCCTCCGATTTTCGCGAGCCCTCAGTTCCGCCATTCCCATAATCAATCCCCTCTAACAAGTATCGAGAATGTGTTAATTGATTGTGGCCGACAGGAACTTCCTTGTCTTAGAAGGGAGTTAACTCTGTACACTGCATTTTCGTTTTCTTATCTCAAAATGTGTTTTACTATAAAAAAAGATTAAGACAATCGAACTTAAAAATGATACAACACATGTAATTGCAAAAGAAAAAAAAATGTTCTAAAACTACGATACTTCTTCGTGTTTGAATTTGTTGAATCTATTAATTACTTTTCTAACATTCTTGAAAATGTAAGCTTGATATATTGCATAGACACTTGTTGAAAACCTATCTTAACTCCACTAATCGTAAATCAGTCAGTATTATTGAGTATTGATTCAACCCAACGTATCGTTTTTTCTTTACTATTTAAATAAATGCCTATGCAACCTTTTTTTTTTTTTTTTTTTTTATTATTCTTCAATTTCAAGAGTCGTATAAATTTTTTGAGATACCTTATATATAAATACTTCCTAAACCGAAATAATATATCGCATTATCTTAATAAGATATCTTAACATAAGGTTACTAATATAGTGTTATTTACTGGATGTTTCTGTATTGGCACTGGTATAGAATCAGGTTTTGCTGTATTGGCATCGAAACCCGTAGGGTCGAAGACCAATACAGCTGTCCGAGAATCTATACCAGTGTCATTACAGAAATAGCCAGTTTATAACATTTTTATTAAATAATTCAACTTTTTTAATACAAACTTGTTCTGAATGCTGTATTGCATACATCAAATGTGAATATAGGGCTAATATTTCCAATACGGAATGGCAATGATGCGAATATAGGGCCAGTATTTCTCATAAGGACTGGCAATGATGTGAATATAGGGCCAATATTTCCAATACGGACTGGCAATGAATCCTGAATTACATGCACAATATATGTTTACATGTAATTCAGGATTCATTGCCAGTCCGTATTGGAAATATTGGACCGGGCCGAAAAGCAATATAGATCATGTGATTTATATGACCAGGACGACGTCATCAGTATGACACATGCCGTTGGTAGTATTAGGGCTGTTTTAAACCAATAATCCTATTGTTGAATAACATATATTATAAACTATATGATACTATCATAATTAAGATTGCTCAAATAGACTAGGGTTCGGTTAAGTATTGGGGTGAAGTAGATATAAAACCCGAAGTCATTTAAGCAAATGTAACCTGATAAAATTGATTCTCCATCAATGTTTTTGTCGATTTTTTTTTTTTTTTTTTTTTTACATATATTTCTCTTCTCCATGTATCAAGTAAATATTTCGTCCAATTCGACAAAATATGACAATGTCCTACTAACAGTACTACAGTTCAGCAAAGAATGACAGGATAACTCACCTTGTCTATTCTCGCGAGATCTCATTTAAGATATGATACTATCATAATTAAGATTGCTCAAATAGACTAGGGTTCGGTTAAGTATTGGGGTGAAGTAGATATAAAACACAGTCATACTTCACCTGAACAATGGAAGTTACTATACAGAAACAAAACAAACCATAAGAATTCCCAAAACTCATCCCAAAACTCAAACCTTAAAATAAATCCATATGCTGTCAGGCAGCGTTGAAAGCAGAAAGTTAAGCCCGATGATACACGTACATAACTTACAACAAGGTGCAGTTATTCAACTTACACGTCGTAAAGTCTCACTGTGAACTTAAGATGAAGAATGACAATCAAAGCGCCTTCGCATGTTAATCTTGTTTAAATCTATATTCAAAATGACTTCCTGTCGAACATTGTCATCCATATATTATCCATAAACTCCTTTTATATACACATTAGTGACACGAATTAAGAGAACTGTTAAAACTTCTAACAATACAATCGAAAGATGAAAGACGAACTTCAAGACAAATGGGGTGTGAACGGAACTCAGCGCTACTAGCGCCCATTATAGCAAAACGCTATCAGTAAGCTCAACACGAGAAGAACCAAATATAGAAGGACAGCAAATATCCAATGTCAAAAACTAGGCCAAAGTGCACTTCAAAAAGGTTACCTTGTTCGGGCCGCGTACTAACATTAGAATAAGAGATAGCACCTTGTAACTGAAAACGGTTTACAACTTATAAATATATTTCAAAAACTGGTTTCGTCTGCGTTTGTTCATTTACTTCTGCTTATAATATGGGCATACAACACTGCCATTCTGCTAACACATCAGTAGCCAACCATTAATTAAATAATGTGTATGATGAGCCCCTACTTAATTCACTATGACCATCCCCTCTAAGTTAGCCTCTGTTTCCAAATAAATTAGCCATTCTCAGTACAATAATAGACAGGGGTATAAACTAATAATTTAAGTTAGGAATCACTTATCTACATGAATGATAAATTTGCTATACCGACATGCCTAATGAAACCAAATGAAATAAATATTATTTATCAAACAGATATTTCTTATATATTTTTAAGCAAATCTACAACAAATACAGAGATAACATGCAAAGTGAAAACAATGGAAATATATGTAATTTCTCAATAATAACCAGCATCGATCAGGGTTTTTTTTATCAATCCTTGTTACCAAATTTATCAAAACATTCATCTAGTTAGCATTAGCAACCTCGGCACAAAGAAAACTTACAGATGTAGAATCAACAAACTGAATAACTCTTGAATATCTATTACAAAATCTATTCGAAACCACCCCACATGATTCATTTATATATTGCATTGACAAGAAGTTGCCCCTGTTGACAGCACAGTTATGGCGTATCCCCAATGAATTACATGTGATTTCTCCACCTCAAAATGATTAAACCCTTTATATATAAATTTAAAGACATACACTCACATCAGATTATGAAATAATATATAAAGCTTTAACAGCCAGTAATGCCTTCTTCGTATTTGAGCGTCACAATAAGACAATCTTTATTCATAAATCCGCTACCTATCCACCTGCAACAGGAGACGGTTCGACCTTTGCCTATTTTCTATTTATCAACTATGCTTCTTTTTTTTCTGTATATTTTATAAGGTAAAGTCCGTAATGTTAAATCAGCATCTCAAGCTACACGTATTTTTTACATTATTTATATACTGATGCGCTCCTTTTAATAGTGTGTAAAAATATACAATCTTCTCCAACATTACGTATTTCTACTACTCGAAAACACCTTTATCTATAAGTACACCGACAAATAAATACTCTAATACTGATCACGGACCATGACCTCATTATCTCTGTTAACTGTAAATTGAATACCTGCAATCGGACAATTACATGAAATCAAGCTAAATTGATTTAATTTATGGCTCGCAAAAAATTAATTTCCAAAACACAAGTCTACTTGATATTTCCGACTTTAAATTATAAACCGTCCGTTAACCTCATTAACAGGTTCGAACCACTGGGCCGCGAGTATCCATGGCTGAAGTGATCGATTTAAGTACTTTTTATAAAATTTAATAAAGTCTCTCACATATCAACACATCTAAAATGCAATAACAATATGACGTCAACAATGTACACGTAAACAGCGCACTCAAATAAGTCTATCAAAATATTGCATTGTAAACTCTGTAAACTAATGTAATAGTTAATATCAAAAATGTAAGATGAATATTAACGGCTTCTAAACAAACGGAATTCTACCGTAAATATCCTAAACTATTTAACTTTATGGTAATCTTATTAAATATAAGTTTACAACACCGAAATATAAAAAACTATCCAACTCAATTATTACAAGAACACGCTGTGGAATTAGACCCTATATTTTAGATAAACAGGACCAAACGAAGTAACGGAGAATCACCCCGAGAAATACAAAAAAAGGACATCAACACACATCCTAAAATCAGAAGCTTACATATCACATCAAAAGGAATCGAAAAGCTATTAAACGAGATTTACCCTCATAAAGTCCAAGTTAACATCACTTGCCGCTTACTCAAAGAAATCCAGACACAAATCGCAGCAATTCTTTACCTAATTTTCCAAAAAGTCTTACAAGAGCGGAATCACCCTTAACGACTGGAAACATGCTCGAGTCGCACTAGCATACAAAAAGGGGGACAAACATAAACCGGTCAACTACAGACCAATCCGTTAACTTGTATTTACTGCAAGTTAATGGCGCATATAGTCACCTCGAACATGAAACATCTTGAATACAAAAACATCTTGCAAGACCTCCTACATGGCTTTCGGTACTATCGATATTCAATATTGTGAAACACAACTTCTCTTTCATTCATGAACTTCAAATATACAAACAGAACTCGTAATAGTGTACTTTGCAAAAACCTCTAACAAAGTTTCAAATCGTCACTAACTTTACAAATTAAGTAATTTTGGCTTCACTGGAAACACATTTAATTGAATCTCTGTATTTATCTACGACAGTACTCAGAAAATTGTTCTGGAGGGAAAATCATTAAGCACAGTCCCATTCACCTCTGGGGGTACCCACAAGGTACTGCATTAGGTCCAGTCTTATTCTTGTATTCCAGACTATCTTGTTTGTAGCAAACTAAGATTATTTGCTGCTGACAGTAACATACACATGCCAGTTAAATCCTAGGATGACTGCCTCAAACTTCAAGCTGATCTTGATGCAGCAGCGAATTCGGAAGAGGACTGGCTGATGGCCTTCCACCCAGACAAGTGCGATGTTCTCTCTCTAACAACTAAACGTCAACCTTTGCAACATAGGTACAGTCTTCACACTCATATTTTAGAAAATTTTACATCTGCTAAGACCTAAGCAACGCATTACAAACCAACCTCAAATGGGAAAAACCTACAGATGATATCTCTAAGCCAATACAACACTTAAAAGAAACCTTGAAACAGTAAACCAGAAAATTAAAAGCAAGGCATACCAAGCACGTGTCTGTCTCAAAACTCGAGTACTCGTCTGTAGTATTGCAGGGTCTTATTCAGACATTGGGATACAAAACACTCGTAAAAGCCCTTAGAAGTATAAATAAACAACGGCGGTTTTATTCAAACCCAAACGTTGATTATGTCTTCTGCAGAGATAGGCTTTAAACGATCAAGCGGCCGAATCAATAAAATATCTGTTTTATATACCAAGTACAGGCAAAGAAATAACAACTTTAACCTGGGACTATTATAATAGTCACAGCTTTAACCAACCGCATACGATCCAAACTTGTATGCACAAAATTTTGAATATTTTGAATATATAAAACCCGATTACGATACACACCTTCCATCAATGAACTGTTTAACCAGGTACGCCTAAAGACCTATAGAAGCTTGTTTCTACAATGTCAGTTGCTTAATAGACAAAAGCAGTAGCCTTGAATTCGAAAATAATTGTCTTGAATATCATGAAATATCCATCAAACTGCACCCACAATATTTTCAAGATTTTCCACATAGAAAATATGGTCGTACCAAGATTAATCATCGACTGACGCAATCAAGTCATTCAGTTCCTTTCCAACAACCTTGGTAATTCACGCATCAAAGTTAAATTGTGAATCTTTTATTGTGACTAACCAACCTCTCAAGTATTGTGAAAGACCCATTACATATCCTTTTTTTTTTTAAAGTTTTCACAATGAGTTCCTTATACACATACATTGTAGCATATCTTAGCATTAGGATATTGTCTTTTTGGAAGAGTGTGAATTATACGACTCCCCTCTAAAATTTCATGATCAAAGTGTTTGACAAACTTTAATATCAACACCAAATTTAATCCAGTTAAACATTTTTCAATGCGCTTATATTTCCCCATTCATTTAAATTTAAATTGATATTCCAAGCTACAAAATAATTAGGGTCTTTAACCCGCAAGTCACCCAGGTTGACACAGACACTAGCCTCAGTCTGTATAACCCACTGAAGCAGCCAAAATGAGGGACAAGGGTTGAGCCTATTCACCTCTGTAATTATCTCAGCTCACTTGTGTTCGTTTCTTTTCTTTAAAGACGGAAGAAAATTTCCATTCTGACCTCATGTAGATAGCCTTCTATTTTCTAACCCAATTTCTTGGATAAAAATCAAACCTAAGAGACAAATAGATTTTCTTGTCTTTTTTTCTCTTTCTTTCTTTTGTATTTCCACCCAACAGGAAAATTACAGAGGTGGATACTCAACCCTCGACCCGCGTGAAAATAAAATCACTAGGGCTTCAGTGTCCCTTGAGTCAAAGGTTGCATATCCAAAAAACTAAATAAAAATAATATTAATCTTTTAATCTTTTAATATTATTACCCTGAAAAAGTAACGCAAAAAATACAATAATGCTTTACAGCATTCCTTCTTTATCCTTGATCAATCTGCTATATAATGACCCTCTCTTTTACAATGGTGACACCTCTCTTTTCTTGCATAACTAGGTTAGACATACATGTATTTGTCATTTTTCACTTTGTATTCTAAAACACCGAAGTGCAGACAAACAAACCATTTAACATTCCAACAGGCTATGCCATGCACCGTTTTCCCTTTCACTATTTTATTTTAGCAAAATAAAAGATGTTGTAGTTGTCCAACTGCAAAGTTTGACCAATGTTTAATTTATCGGGCCTCAAACTCGAGATACTAAAAATATCTAATTGAACCATCTGAAAGATACTGACAAAGCCCCTTATAACAAACATACAATCATGTACATGTACCAGCAACATTACTCTATCTGTAAATGTTCAACTGAATGACAATTAACTTCTTGCATTTGTCATCAACGCAACACAAATGTTTGCCAACCCAGTGGTAGTAAGCTATGCAACTCGTTCTCTAGAAAGGTAGGTAAACACGACATGAAACTTGTTGCTAAGAATGACAACTGCCTCAGTCCCACCACCAATTTTTAAAAACAGCCGTACTCGGTGATCACGTTTGTACATTATATGTTTTCTTCAAGACTTCCCTTTTGAGGCATCAACTATAGGTTGGAATACAAAATTGCAAAATACAATAGCATTCAGACATTTTCCATATGTATATCTTTCCCTGTCAGCACCATCACACTATTCACCGTTTCTCCTGATAACCCCATACTCCTTAACACGTTTTTCTACAGAGTAATCTATTAAAATATTGTCCCTTTTCAGCTTTTCTAAACTTGAATCTGATATCGGCTCCCCTTGAGACCTCCTTACAGGATAACCGGGATTCCCTATCAGCGAATGTCTAAGTTTCAACACACCAGTCATATAAATCAACTAAAAGAAACAAAAAGCTAAATATCATTAAGCTATTCTACTATTATAAAAGGTCTACTCGACTAAACACACATCAAAAGAAAATTCTAGTTCTAAGTATACAAGGTATAAGTTCCCTTCTAAATTATGTAATAAAATCAGAAAAATCAAGTTTTCTACATATCTTATTTAAAACAAAAAATCCTACCTTTCGTCATTTTCATAAAAACAAACATTGTAATTATATATTACTCCCTCCTTTATCTATGATACCCAAGTGTTAAATAATTGCAACACATATAATAAACAAACATCACAACCAATACAACCTTGAACGTTGTCCCAAAAGTCAAACACACCTTAGAAGTTGTACTTGAAAATGTCCGAATTTGACTTTTATAACGAAATTAAACTCTACCTAGGGAAATAAATGCTACAGCCATAAATTATTTAATATTATGCATAATGTAAACATAAAAGTGAAGAAAAAGGGCTGTTGATTTTCGATATAATGGGAACAACATAATGATGCATAGTCTGCCGTAAACACACCCTTTTCCACCACAGTAAAATATAACAATATTCCGACATGCGAATCAAGAAAGCAATTTAATGTCCGTCACGCATTTAAAATCGACAACATAAAATGCATTCCGATTTCTGACAAATACAAAACAATTATAAAATAAATAAAGAACAAGATAAGTTATGTTTTTTTTCCTTCTCCCTATGCTTTAAACAACCAAATACCATAACATAACAATATACGTAAACAATTTAACGTTAAAATTGAATCAACAACTTCTTACCACATGCCAACACTCTGCACGAGAAAAAATGGCGTGCTTCAATAATATCCGAAGAAAAAAAAATGTAAACAGAAATACCGAGCATAGCCCTTGCTATCTCTTCTATGTCTAAAAGATAATTCCAATACATACTTTCTCTTCCAATGTCCAACTACTTTAAAATAAATTCCAATGCACATTTCTGTTCCAATGTTCAATCATTTTAAAATAAAGGCCCTAAATTGCCTCGTTCAACTTTATCGAATACACCTGTAACTACATTCCGCATGTACAACAGCGTGTAATAAAAACACTAGTACTACTCGACTAGATACACGAATATTGCAATTCTTAGGCCGCACCTATCTATTGCCAATAATTAAATTAAAAAACTTTTATACACCTGTAGCTTTAACATGTACAACAGCGTGTAATAAAAACTCTAGAACTACTCGACTAGGTACAAAAATGTTGCAATTCTTAGGCCGCACCTATCTATTGCCAACAATTAAAATAAATAACTTACTCAGTTAGTGCAATCAACACAATGTCCCAAATGGACAGAATGACAGGCCAACCGTTCAGGCCGACAGTTCATCAAAGAATGACAGGATAACTCACCTTGTCTATTCTCGCGAGATCTCATTTAAGATATGATATTTCTTGACAATGGAATAAATGAGAAACTCACGGGCAAATCATGCAGACAGAACTACTGCGGGAAAACGTATTTCGCCCAGTTAATAAGGGGCAGAAATATTTGCCATAGATGTGATCCGATGGTTAAAGAGACAAGTATCTATCAGACAATAGTTGACGAGAGTTTACGCAACTGAATGCCATCGTACGGCCTTCCATACATGTAGATATTGTATTACAGTGCTCTTTAAAATTATCCGGCTTGACAAAATTTAAAACAATTCAAACAACCAATCGGACACCTATCCATAGCAAGGGTTTTCCTGCCCGAATGGATAAATCCAAAGAATATCATTGTGGGGTTACTAGAAATAATCCATGTATATCGCTTCCTTACTAGCAGTCACAAAATAGTAAAGAAGAGGGAATGATATCAACTCTTATCGTCATTTCCTTCGCCTATGTATCCCTGCATTGTTTGTACCACGGCTTTGTGACATAAGCAATATAGACATTTGCACAGGTCCTAAGTCAGGAATCTGATGTACAGTAGTTGTCGTTTGTTTATGTAATTTATACGTGTTTCTCGTTTCTCGTTTTTTTTTTATATTATAATAGATTAGACCGTTGGTTTTCCCGTTTGAATGGTTTTACACTAGTAATTTTGGGGCCCTTTATAGCTTGTTGTTCGGTGTGAGCCAAGGCTCCGTGTTGAAGGCCGTACATTGACCTATAATGGTTTACTTTTTTTTTTTAATTGTTATTTGGATGGAGAGTTGTCTCATTGGCACTCACACCGCATCTTCCAATATCTATAGACAAAGCATCATTAGCGACATCACCATGAGTAGAAGTAATCAGCGACGTTACAATGTGTGAGGGGAGACGTTATTAAGCTTTTTTACGTCAGGTTAAAACAGTCTAAGCGAGATGGTGGTAGGAAGTGGCGGGAAATATCAGTAATAGGACAATAAACAGATTATCTGTTGATCGATATAATATTCTTGCTCGTTTGACGGCTCATTCTCCAAAAAGGTGCGCAGTGGGGCTTGCGCGGTAGAGATTTAACAGAATCAATGTTGTATCTTAATATATACAATATATATCTAAATTCATATAGTTGTCAACATGTGCTACCTGAAGTCCCTCCTCACAAGGAGAACAAACAAAAAACGGAAGAAAATATCATTAGAGTTAAATGTTTATGTACCACTGTGTGGCACTTGAGAATTATAAAGAATTTTATAAAAAAAAAAGGAAGGGGTTAAAAATATCCTGTTAGATTTTCAGTACATAATAAATTGTGCTATTAGATACAATAATATTTTATGTTAGTTTTGACAATAAGTATTTGTAAAAAATAAATGACAAATTGAATTATAAATTAAAAAATATAAATTCTTTAAATGCATTCCACATGGTATCAAAGTGCTCTTGTCTCTTATTTTTGACTGCCATTATGCTTTTCTAAATTGTTTAGTCAATATCATATGTTTTTTCTTATTCATTTTGACTAAAATTTAATAAGAAAAAAGTTAAATCTCGCTCAGGATATTGAAAAATTCCATGGTTATAATATTGAGTGGGTAAGATTCGAATTTTTTTTTCACGGACACAAAAATCAAGAATCATTTTTTTACACAGATTTGCATGTATTGAAAAGCATTTGACTGTATGAATATAAAGATAAACTTAAAGTAAACATTAAGTTCTAGCTCAATATAAAATTAAGAAGATGTTCCTATTGAAAATGATAAGAGGCAGTAAAGTTTACACTGTATCATGTATAAAAACAAAAGTTTTTATAATTTTAACGGTATTCTTTCACTCGTTTTTGATGACGCATTAACCACAAGAAAATTTCATTCTACATGTAAGGAAACGAAGGCTGCAAATAGATTTTTAGATAAGTAGTCTCAATGTAAAAATAAGATAGAATAAACTTCATTTTTTAAAGATACAATTATTAAGCATTTTTTTATAATACTGCACAAAAATACTCACGCTTGCCATCGTTCAAGTTTACAGACTATGGTTTTAAAATTACTAAACAATATCAATTTTATATAAATGTTCGAATACGCGGAAAAGGATTTTAAACAATGTTATGCTACCAATTGATAAGGTTACATTTTCCTTGTTAGATATTTATCTTCTTTGCAAACTTATCCGATGGCCATGCGCATATTATTTTAATCCCTTTATAACGAGTTCCGAAGTGCATGTACTTAAAAGTACAATTATGTCTGACGTCAAATCATATAAACAAGTATGCTGGTAATTGGTTTCTTCCTTCTGACATTTTCGGTATTTTGAAGATTGTTTGTAGTATTCATTTCCTTACACACTATTGTAGCGCTAATATAAGTCGAAATAACTAAATATAACATTTATAATCTCTATACAAAAATTAATGAAAAAATATTTCGCTTTGAGAATAGTAACATTTAAATCAAAGTCCTGACTAACTGTTTACTCCCAATCTGATTATCTAAAAATATGATGACTTACTAATGTATGGTAAACAATTTCATCTCCTTCATGACCCTATGAATCAACATGCACTTAGTTGTTAAAACACGTTCAATGTCAAACATTACAGTTTTATGAATTTTCTTTTTTGAAACAATCAGTTAGGTTCTATTGTGGACATTGGGTTGAAAAGTAAGAAAGGTACGAGGAACCCTATAAAGGCAGCATAACTATTAATTTAAAACTGGTTCTCTGTCCTTTATCTGTTTGGCTCTGACATACCCGTATGATGCAAGGGAGAGAACTATCCTACATAATTATATAAGTGAAAGTTTGCATCTGATCGTACGTGACTGTGTATAAGACAGTCAAACAGATATTCTCCTCGCACGTGTCTTCCTACTATTGTAAGTGGTTTGAAAAGATTGTTTTAACAAAGAGATGATTCATAGTATCCTATTATTGTTCGCTAAGCTAAGTTAGTGGCGGAAACAAGAAATAATAAAAAAAGGGGGGCGTAGTAACATGTGTCTCTTGATAATGGGGAGGGGTCATACCTAATTGTTCAATCATACGTATTCGATATGAAAACAATGGACATGTGAATCCCAAATCTTTGGTTGTACAGGTATATTTATTGACTAGAACTACAACGGTAAAACGAAAACGGAAGGTTACAAGTTTATATTTCAAATCATCTAGTCTTGTAAGTAAATTGGCCGTTTCAGAATCTAAAGGACTATGGGTAATTTCATTGTTCGTACCCCAAACTGAAAATAACGTCACGACATTGGTTGAATATCCATTGTTTTGGACGTTTTCAACAAATCACGACGTTTTGGTGTACACTTTTGAAAATATTACCCAGTGTGCATTAGATTCTGAAACGGCGAATTGGATGCATGTATACCACAACCATTTTGCCTAGAACAAAAATATATAATAAAATATATAACAAAATTATACAATTAGGTAACGTGCCACCATTTACGAAAATCTATACTAATATGAGGCAGGCATTACCTGTGAATGGGGACGAAGTTTGTTTAAATTAATTTTTTTTGTATTTTAAATATTTGTTAAAAAAAAGATACGGAAATACCGTAACGTTTCCGATTTTGGTTCTGTTGTTAGGGATTTTACTTGTGACGTTATTTAAGTTATGACGTCATGTTCAATGTAAACAAAGAAACGCAATGCATCAGGTAGGCCTAACGTTTATTCATACCAAAGACAAAGAATGATTAAAAATGAAATATTGGTATTGTGTTCCTTGAGTTCTATATTTTACTAGACTAATCAAAGTCTCACGACAACAAGACCAGAAGAAGGAAGTAGAGTTATGTGTTCTGCGCAGATCCGGAAATTAAAAAACACGACAAAAAAAATTGAACGATTTTGAGTTCATTAGTACAATGAAAAATTCAAAAATTTTCCCGATTTTTTTTTTTTATTGAATTTTCTACTATAATATGAGGCAGGCATTACCTGTAAATGGGGACGAAGTCTGTATGAATTATTTTTTTTGTAACTTAATTGTTTGTCAAAAAAAAAAAAGAAACGGAAATACCGTAACGTTTCCGATTTTGGTTCTGTTGTTAGGGATTTTAGTTGTTACGTTATTTAAATTATGACGACATATGCAATGTAAACAAAGAAACGCTATCATTATCATTATGTAACGTTTTCCAGGGGCGGATGCAGGAATTTTCGAAAGGGGGGGTGCTAACCCAGGGCAAAGGGGGGGTGCAAAACATATGTCCCGATATGTCCCGATACAAATGCATTGATCGGCAAAAATAAAGGGGGGGTGCGCACCCCCGGACCCCCCCCCCCCCCCCCCCCCTGGATCCGCCACTGGTTTTTTCATATCAAGGAATTATTAAAAATGAAATTGGTATTGCGCGTTCCTTCCTATTTTATACTAGACTGATAAATATATATTTTACTCAAAGTTTCATACAAACGAGACCGGAAAAAGAAAGTACATTGTACATTTCTGCGCATGTCCGGGATTTCAAAACATGACATAAAAAAAATTGAACGATTTTGAGTTCATTAGTACAATGAAAAATTCGGGAAATTTTCCCAAATTTTTTCTTTTATTGAATTTTCTACTGTTATTGGGGACTTCGTCCCCATATTAAGGTAGATCATAAGTATATATTTTTTGAGACAGAATTTTCCTATAATTTGCCAAAATTAAGATTTTACTATAATACTTTTTTTCAAAAATATAATAAAAAGTATAGGTCACCTGGCTATTTTTGAAGCTATAAGTCGTTGAAAATTGCCTAAATTTGGTTAGTTTGTTCATGAAAAACCCTATTAGTGTGCATAAAACAAATTCTATGGGATAGAATTTTGAAATAAATTGTGAGAAGATAGGTTTCATAATATGTTTTAAGAAAATAAACAGAAAACATGGTGTCACCGAACTTGTTTACTTGTTAAAAGTAAAAATAAAAATATCTCTATTAGCCCAGTTTAAATTTTGTACTAAAAGAGATACTCCTCTTAAATGGCTCTTTGAAAAAAAAATGATTTTAAAAACCATTTTTTTTTATATTTTTTAAAATATTAAGAATAATACATTAAAATACAAAGTTTATTTATTTAAAAAAAAAAACAGTTTAATCATTAAATTGCAACTCTGTCTCCAAATTTGCAGATTTGGGCAAAAAACTTGACCAATTTTGTACTGTGATCGTCCAATCCAAGATGGCGGTATACCATGAATCTACCTTAAAAGAGATGACCTCATTTTGTGTGTTGCTTCTCTTCCTTCCACAATAAACTAATCATCATGCCTCTATGTCCTTTAGGTACCATGCATAGTCACATTTGTCACCCATTCTTATGATTATTTAGTTTGGGTAATTTTTTGAGAAAACGAAAATAAAGGCGTTCGGATATTGTTTCTGTCATCGACAGACTTTTAAGTCATAGACAAGACTTCCTGTTTTAAACGTACCCATATTTTTCATAACTACTCAGAGACAGGACAATTTTTAGAGAAATAATTCTTTCATGCCATGCTCTATGCTCGTTTTAACATGGGTAGGGGTACATGTATTAAATGTTTATGTTCCAGACCGTATGAGTATTTGGACCGTACGCGTACGGTCTGGACCGTATGCGTACTTTTTCAAAATACTCATACGGTCGGACCGTACGCGTACGGTCTGATTAATATGATTAAGAAGTTGCTTAAGTTTATAAGTTACAAATGCATGTAACAGATCAACATAACTTAACTCCCAAATTAATATGGAAAAGTTCAATTGTATGAAATAAAAACCTTATTTTTTAACTATTTAAAAAATTCACGCTAATTAAATCTGTTACTATCTTGTTTTTAGCATGTCCACGGCCGACACTCGGCTAACCGAGAGTTTGGTCGGTTAATCTATATTGAGTATGCGGCTATATCGGCGGTTGGTCTGTTAATCGGGTTGGTTATGCGTCTGTTAAGGGTAAAACTCACAATTTAATGTTAAACTCTGTTAAATATACGGATTTTTGCCATATTATGAGAACCACATCAAAAAAAGAAAAGTGTCTGACAAAATGATATCTATCATAGAACATTTTCCACCAGTAAAAAAAATGCATAGCCTGCGCAGTTTTAAGTAAAACGAAAAGGCGTCTCGCAAGTATGTGGTTTTTATGCTTGTACGCATAGCAATATTTTGGATAAAAGGCTAAAAAACATTTTTAAATATGATTTAAAGGACACAAAATAGTACTTTGGTTCTAAAAAAATAATTGTCATTGATAAATATTTCATAATTGTTATATAAGTTGAGTAATACCACATTTTAATGATATTAGGGGAATACAGTCTGTTAATGGGTTGGACAATTTAAATTGTGTCAGTTAAGAGTTATTTAGCCACGACAATAGTCTTACTACCTTTAGTTTATATTTTCACATTGAAAAAAATGAGATGTACTTGTGACGAAAAAATTACAATACGGTGCAACAGTATCCTTATAGAAAGAGAACTTTTATTTTAATTTTATTTCTTTGCATTTCATTGAAGGGTGTGTCACTTCAATATAGCGTTATATGGACTGATTGGCCGCTCGAATTCGCACGAATTTATTATTTAAGTTATCAATCAGCCTTATATTTTTTTTGTTTGTTCAAAGTCTGTAACATCTATGAATCTGTCATGTGTTGCAATGCAGCTGGTTAAATTCCATGCGTTTTCTTTGAAATATTAAGGCTTTTCTACCTCAGGAATAGATTACCTTATGCCGGCGTCACACATTGGCGTATAGACCGGCGTGCACCAAACGTACACAGAAAATTGACAAAGTCGGTATACGTTAGTTGCATGCCATAGGAACGCTTAGCAATAGTTTAAAGCGCGTTGCATAAGTTTTTAGTACGTCGAAATACAAAGGTAAAATTGAGAAAGGAAATGGGTAATGTTTCAAAGCGACAACAACCCGACCATAGAGCAGGCCAAGGCCACCAATGGGTCTTCAATGTAGAGAGAAACTCCCGCACCCGTAGGCGTCCTTCAGCTGGCCCCTTAAAAGATATGTATACTAGATCACACAAGACTAACAAAGGCCAGAGGCTCCTGACTTGGGACAGGCGCAAAATTGCGGCGGGGATAAACATGTTTATGAGTTATCAACCCTCCCCCTATTCCTCTAGCCAATGAAGGAAAGTAAATACGCTTGATGAACGCTACAATCACAGGAAATTTGTATGCAGCATAAAAAAACATACAACATACGCCAACATACGTTTCTAGTACGCCCAATACACGCTTAAAGCTCGTTTTGCACACGTTACCAATATGATTGACAGGTTAAATGCATTCAAAATTATTAGCGTATTGGCAGCGTAAATGATTTTGAACACGCCAGTGCTATACGCTGATGTGTGACGCCGGTATTAGTTGTGTTTCCTCAATGCTTTTCAACTTCGTATTTTATTTGGCCTTTTAAACATTTTTTTCGTCACTGATGAGTTTTTCGTAGACGAAACGCGTGTCTGGCGTAAATATAAGGCGTAAATATAAAATTTCAATCCTGGTATCTATGAGGAGTTTATTTCCGGTATGTATTGTCTTTTGAAATTAATATTACTTTGATATTACAGTTTTTGAAACCATTTCTATCAATTTTCAGATTCCATTGTCTAAACTTATGTTTCATTTTTCATGTGTTGTTTCCATATATTCTAGCCACTAATCTTGAGTCTATCCCTTTATTCAGATAACACCCCATATAGCAATTAAATTATGCTTGTAATGTCATTCATAACTCTTAACAGACCAATTAACAGACCGAGTTTTATACATCCGACCCATTAACAGACCACATTTTTATTAAAAATTGATTTATGTCACCAAAATACAGTTTTTCGTGTAGATTTTTTACATATTGATGTTAATATGGTAAACAAACATAATGCCTGTCTTTTTTCGATGTTCAAAATATTGCATGCAAGTAAACTCAACCAACTTGTCATTTTTGTGTACATTTTGTGTGTGTAAAATGTGTATAAATTTACTGATGAGTAACTCGCCTTTTCATTTTATAGATCGTTTATTGAAGCTAGAAAAAAAATAATTACACCACTGGATTCAGTACTCCAAATCGTTTTGTCAGACATAAATAGTTTTTATGATATAAATATAATTAAAAAGTTATACAATGAAACATACTGACCTTGCAATGATTTTCTCGATAACACCTGATTATAAACAGACTTTAGCCAACCCGATTAACAGACCAACCGCCGATATAGCCGCATACTCAATATAGATTAACCGACCAAACTCTAGGTTAGCCGAGTGTCGGCCGTGATGTCGATCAGTAATATATTAATTGAATCATTAAATTGACGATATCGGAAGTAAACATAATGTGGGAGGACAATTGTTTTAGAATATTAGAAACTTTACAAAAAAATGCAAATGCAAAGGAACATGAATGAACTGCAAACATGTAAATGTAAAATGTAGTACATTACTTGTGGTAGCAAGTGTCACCTTGGGCGAGAATACCAGAATAGGATTCAGATATACAATTAAACAAATATTTAATTTCAATTGTTCATTTGTTCATTTTATCCATCTAATTGCAATGACAACAATTTATAAAACTAAAAATAAAGATTGTGATAAATGTTTGTTTAAATTTTACCCATATGATCCAATAACATGTATGGTCAGCTCTTACTGGACCATATGCGTATACTCATACGGTCCGACCGTACGCGTATGGTCGGACCGTACGAGTATACGTATACGGTCCGGACCGTACGCGTACGGTCCAAATACTCATATGGTCTGGAACATTTACAAATATAATGCATTCCCATGTTAAATGAGCATAGAGGTGTCAGACCACCAATTACTCCCTCCAATTTAGAACGTAGTGCTTTTGATGTCATTGTTTACTTAAACTAACCAACAAATTTGCAGAAATGAAACTTTTGGTGAAAGGGAAATATATTTAGACCATTTTGAGCCAAAATTCACTTGTCTATGAGTTTGCATTAAAAATTCAGGATTAATGCGCTACATAGTACACTAATTTAAGATTTCCAGAAAACCGGGAGTTATTTTGGTAGTACCTGTCTTTTCAAAATCAGAAATTTGTTACAAGACTTTAAACATTGGTTGAAAATTGGCATGTAGGAAGGTGATACATGTACAATTCAGGATATACCTGGTTTCCTTGAAGTTAAACTTGAGGTAAAATATTTAGAAAGCTGTGAAAATTGCAAAATTTGGTTGGATTTTTAATTGGTGGTCTGACACCTTTAAGGGAAATGCGGTGAAACCCCAAATTCAGAAAACAATTGATTTTTTTTACTTAACTGATCATATGAAGTGATAGTAGTCACATTTCAATCTTTTTGGGGGCAAAAAGTCACATATTGCTAATTTAGAGCCTTAGACCTGAATTTGCGCTATTTTTAGCTTTTCCCACCCTGACAATATGCTTTCACATAAAAAAATGTCCCAAATTGTTATAAATGCACAGCAAGATGTTTCTGTGGTATTAACATTAAAACATGGTTATTTTACCACCAAAAAAAGTTCTTGTCATCAAGATTTAATGAAATTATTTGATTTTTATCCCATATATCATTGCGTCATAGCATGTATTTGGCAGATAACATAGCCTGATGTAAACATTGCAAAAACTCACAAAAATCCCATTTATTATCTCAAATGAAAGTTTTATGCCTTAAGTTGTATCAACTGATAGAAAAAAAAAACCAGTTAAATGACCATGACTGCACTTTTGATCATTTAATAGTCCCATTACTTACACCAGGTGTAAAAAAGAGGGGTCAATATTCCTTGACTCTTCAATACCCTGATTTTTTTACTAAACCCATTGTAAAAATTGTGGAAGGTCTTTTAAGAAGTAGAACAAACAAGAAAAAAATCAACAAAACTGATCTTGATATTGAAAGTTTATGTTCCTGTAATCAAAAATGAAATTTTCAAGTATTTTCTATCAAAGTCATACATTACAGACAGTTTAAATTGAGCTGTGAAAGTTGTAATATAAGTCACATTATGCTCAGATAGGATGTTTCTGACTTCAAATTGACTAAGGATTAAGAATAAAGCAAAGCAAAGATTTCTGAGCAACTTTTTTGGCTCTTTAAGGGAAATGCGGTGAAACCCCAAATTCAGAAAACAATTGATTTTTTTTACTTAACTGATCATATGAAGTGATAGTAGTCACATTTCAATCTTTTTGGGGGCAAAAAGTCACATATTGCAAATTTAGAGCCTTAGACCTGAATTTGTGCTATTTTTAGCTTTTCCCACCCTGACAATATGCTTTCACATAAAAAAAATGTCCCAAATTGTTATAAATGCACAGCAAGATGTTTCTGTGGTATTAACATTAAAACATGGTTATTTTACCACCAAAAAAAGTTCTTGTCATCAAGATTTAATGAAATTATTTGATTTTTATTCCTTATATCATTGCGTCATAGCATGTATTTGGCAGATAACATAGCCTGATGTAAACATTGCAAAAACTCACAAATATCCCATTTATTATCTCAAATGAAAGTTTTATGCCTTAAGTTGTATCAACTGTTAGAAAAAAAAAACCAGTTAAATGACCATGACTGCACTTTTGATCATTTAATAGTCCCATTACTTACACCAGGTGTAAAAAAGGGGGGTCAATATTCCTTGACTCTTCAATACCCTGAATTTTTTACTAAACCCATTGTAAAAATTGTGGAAGGTCTTTTAAGAAGTAGAACAAACAAGAAAAAAATCAACAAAACTGATCTTGATATTGAAAGTTTATGTTCCTGTAATCCAAAATGAAATTTTCAAGTATTTTCTATCAAAGTCATACATTACAGTCAGTTTAAATTAAGCTGTGAAATTTGTAATATAAGTCACATTATGCTCAGATAGGATGTTTCTGACTTCAAATGGACTAAGGATTAAGAATAAAGCAAAGCAAAGATTTCTGAGCAACTTTTTTGGCTCTTTTAGGGAAATGCGGTGAAACCCCAAATTCAGAAAACAATTGATTTTTTTTACTTAACTGATCATATGAAGTGATAGTAGTCACATTTCAATCTTTTTGGGGGCAAAAAGTCACATATTGCAAATTTAGAGCCTTAGACCTGAATTTGTGCTATTTTTAGCTTTTCCCACCCTGACAATATGCTTTCACATAAAAAAAATGTCCCAAATTGTTATAAATGCACAGCAAGATGTTTCTGTGGTATTAACATTAAAACATGGTTATTTTACCACCAAAAAAGTTCTTGTCATCAAGATTTAATGAAATTATTTGATTTTTATCCCTTATATCATTGCGTCATAGCATGTATTTGTCAGATAACATAGCCTGGTGTAAACATTGCAAAAACTCACAAAAATCCCATTTATTATCTCAAATTAAAGTTTTATGCCTTAAGTTGTATCAACTGATAGAAAAAAAACCCAGTTAAATGACCATGACTGCACTTTTGATCATTTAATAGTCCCATTACTTACACCAGGTGTAAACAAGGGGGGTCAATATTCCTTGACTCTTCAATACCCTGAATTTTTTACTAAACCAATTGTAAAAATTGTGGAAGGTCTTTTAAGAAGTAGAACAAACAAGAAAAAAATCAACAAAAATGATCTTGATATTGAAAGTTTATGTTCCTGTAATCCAAAATGAAATTTTCAAGTATTTTCTATCAAAGTCATACATTACAGTCAGTTTAAATCGAGCTGTGAAATTTGTAATATAAGTCACATTATGCTCAGATAGGATGTTTCTGACTTCAAATTGACTAAGGATTAAGAATAAAGCAAAGCAAAGATTTCTGAGCAACTTTTTTGGCTCTTTAGGTGTCAGACCACCAATTACTCCCTCCAATTTAGAACGTATGTAAAAGTAGTCCTACTTTGACACAAAATAGTGCTTTTTATGTCATTGTTTACTTAAACT
The DNA here is from genome assembly GCF_963676685.1 of Mytilus edulis. NCBI lineage: Eukaryota > Metazoa > Mollusca > Bivalvia > Mytilida > Mytilidae > Mytilus > Mytilus edulis. The sequence goes on along the minus strand of NW_027268633.1, from coordinate 1,978 downwards.
AACCAAAACATTTGCAGAAATGAAACTTTTGGTGAAAGGGAAATATATTTAGACCATTTTGAGCCAAAATTCACTTGTTTCTGAGTTTGCATTAAAAATTCAGGATTAATGCGCTACATAGTACACTAATTTAAGATTTCCAGAAAACCGGGAGTTATTTTGATAGTACCTGTCTTTTCAAAATCAGAAATTTGTTACAAGACTTTAAACATTGGTTGAAAATTGGCATGTAGGAAGGTGATACATGTACAATTCAGGATATACCTGGTTTCCTTGAAGTTAAACTTAAGGTAAAATATTTAGAAAGCTGTGAAAATTGCAAAATTTGGTTGAACAGACAGGGATTTTTAATTGGTGGTCTGACACCTAGAGCATGGCATGATAGAATTATTTCGATTCTAATAGGACTATTTTGAACTTTTGTACTTTGAAGCGGACCTATAGCAGATGCTCGAAATGTCGCCATTTTCATTTGATGAACAAAAACGTCTTACAAAAACCAGCAGTTTATCAATAAAAAAGAACAGAAAAATTTAAACTTACTTTTAGAATGTTTTTATTAATTTCCTAGCGTGCAACACCAACAAAAATGTTCATTTTGATTTCTGGCGTTGTTCAAAATTCATCTGACGTTGCAATTTCAATTGTGACGTCAATCGCGTGCAGTCCATGTTCTATTTTGAATTAGAACATGGCTTTGTACCCAAAGCTAAAGAAGAACGTCATATTAGAATTTCGCGTTAATCTGTGGCGTACTAAATTATAATCCTGGTACATTTGATAACTTTTTAAACCACTGGGTTGATGACACTGCTGGTGGACGTTTCGGCCCGATGGTATCACCAGCCCAGTAGTCAACATTTCGGTGTTCACATGAATATCAATAATGTGGTCATTTTTAGAAATTTCCTGTTTACAAAACTTTGAATTTTTCGAAAAACTAATGATTTTCTTATCCCATGCATAGATTACCTTAGCTGTATTTAGCACAACTTTTTGTAAATTTTGGATCCTCATTGCTCTTCAACTTTGTACTTGTTTGGCTTTATAAATATGTTGATATGAGCGTCACTGATGAGTCTTATGTAGACGAAACGCGACGGCGTACTAAATTATAATCCTGGTACCTTTGATAACTATTACCTGCATGTATACTATGATTATACTACTATAAGACATGTATATATAGAGACTCTCTATGCAGTGATCGCCGTGGAGAAGGAACTAGGAATTGATAGTTGATAGCAAACACACTTTATTTATCAAAATTAAATCAAATATAAATAATTTTATTGGTGTAAATTCCTATACAGAATTGATACCAGCTGACATTTACAAAATACAAATACAAAAATAGACAACAATTAACAAAATTTATTTTTTTATACAACCGTTAGTTTCCTCGTTTGAATTGTTTTACATTGCCATATCGGGGCCTTTTATAGCTGACTATGCGGTATGGGCTTTGCTCATTGTTGAAGGCCGTACGGTGACTTATAGTTTTTAATGTCTGTGTCATTTTGGTCTCTTGTGGATAGTTGTCTCATTGGCAATCATACCACATCTTCTTTTTTATATATATAAAAACAAGTATACAGAGACATATTTCCAATGAAAGGAGACACATATTTAATATATACATTGCGTGGATGTGTTATTCATACTCTGTTATGTATCGTAGTATAATTACGTATGTAAAATGTACATGATGTAGTATACAGAAACGCAAAAATAATGGAATTTGACTGAAAACAAAATAAATAACGGACTTTGGAGAAAAGGGAGAGTGCTTTAAAAAATTGTACCGTCTCCAAGTATCTATGACTTTTGATACCTTTTCTGAAATTCTCCAGACATAAAATCTTTTAAAAAAAATCATCCATCAATAGTTTACATACTTTCAACTATGCTCTAGATGCCCGCAATTTTGCAGGTATGTTCTAGTATAGTTTTTAGTACATTCTGATGGCTCTCACAA
>NW_027268632.1:0-27131 GCF_963676685.1 Mytilus edulis | reverse complement strand
CCGTCCTCTTTTCCTCTAATGAGACGGATAATTGAATTGTTTCTTACATGAAAATACGACGGGTGCAGTCGCATGAGAAAGTATGCTGTCAAGGTAGTACGCTTTGTCAACGATAACAATTTTACAATATCTGTGGCAAGTATTATAAATATATATACTTTGAAAAAGATGGACCTAAAGATAAGGCATTATAGGGGTCAACATGGCCCTTCTGTAAATAGTTAGTTTTAATCAAAATTAAATGTTGTGTATGTGTATTTGGAAAGAAGTTTTCTATTTGTAATATTAAACACTCTCACATTATCACTGGGCAAACAAATCTCACCATATACTTTAAAAGTTAAACGACTTATAAACTGTTAAAAATTCAACTGCTAATAGTTTCGTAGGGATATGCAAATCTACATAATATGTCCTAATTATCTACAAATTATGATCAATTTGTGTTGTGTTGATTGAAAAGAGTTGCAATGACAAATTGTTGCAATAGTAAAGGTACGCTATACTCTCAAGTTCAAAAGGGCATAACTCCTATAAAAAAAATCAAAATGTCCTGCCGATATGCACATCTACATAGTGTGTTATTTATTATCTACAAGTTATCATAACAATTTAGTGTGTAATTTCAGAGAAGTTGTGAGGACAAACACATGACTGACGGACGGACATAGGGGTCAAACCTTGTACCTTTTAATTAGGATATAACTTAATGATAAAAACACGATTTTTGAACTATATACCAAACTTTGTATGGGTAAATGGAATTTTCACGTAAATACATCTTACTCAATGAAATCATGTATTTGAAATCATATAGTGACATCAAAAGTAATCTTTTTGCATTAAAGTTACCAGATTAAATCAGCTTGTCTTTTCAATCATTTATTAGATTAACATAAATTTGAAAAACTTGAAGAATCTTAACTTTTTTTGGAAATTTTAGGGACGAAATTCCTGATAATTGCTCTTATTATCGTAAACCTCCATTATAAGTGATGCAAATATTAATAGAACAACAATTTTACAAAAAAAAATTGAAGTCGTTAGGCACAGATACTTGATTCTAAGTATTAGAGTTGTATATGTGGTTTTTTTATTTAAGGTATTTTTGGAAACCCACTGCAGTTGTATGGAATGGGCAGTACCATGTTGGAATAAAGTAGCTGTCGATTATTACAAACAAAAAGGAGCTATTAATCTGACTGAAACTGAACAACTACATATTTACAGACTTACAGAAGAAGCTATGGAGAATTTATTGACTAAATAAACAAGAAAATAAAATTACTTCAATGTAGACAATAGGCTTGTTCAAGAAATTTCCAAATGTAAACTGCAGTGTTTAAAAATCATGTAGAAAGAATTTTTTTCCCCAAATTATGATTCTTTATTTATCATCACGTGGTTTAAATTTCATACTATATTTTATACCTACATGAACCGAATAAATTGTACATTATATCTGTAGGCAATTGTACATGAGGAAAACTTGATAATTAAAACTATGTTTTATATATGGCGAAGTCAAATAAAAGACTTCATCTTGTGTCAAAGTACATAAACAAAATCAAAGAATCCGTCATCTCGAAATCAGTAAAACCAATAATAAGTTGAAAAGTGTTTTTAAGATCCCACCAGCCTTTGGCCATTGCCTATCTTATCTCAGAGACCCAAATATCTCACCAGCCTTCGGCCTTTGCCTATATTATCTCATAGACCTAAATATCTCACCAGCCCTCGGCCATTGCCTATCTTATCTCATAGACCCAAATATCTCACCAGCCTTCGGCCATTGCCTATCTTATCTCATAGACCCAAATATCTCACCAGCCTTCGGCCATTGCCTATCTTATCTCAGAGACCAAAATATCTCATCAGCCTTTGGCCATTGCCTATCTTATCTCAGAGACTCAAATATCTCACCAGCCTTCGGCCATTGCCTATATTATTTCAGAGACCAAAATACCTTACCAATCTTCATCCACCTTATTTCGCCCGGTTTCTCTTCAAAGGTTCAGTGAAAGGATAAAATTAATTTACAAAAGAGAATATAAAAAAACAATAAAGCTCAGAAAAACACATTATAACGCAGACACAACTAGATATAGAAAATACTCACGTATTCTGTAAACATTCTCACTCTTCCAACTTGACGTTTAATATCATGCAAACATTTTGTGTAAACATGACACGAATTGTGAATAATAACTATATATGGTATTATTACAAATTGACAAAACTTTCCTTTTTTTGAAAACTGAGGAATATATTTGTCTAAGCTATATTTGGCGAAATCTTTCAAAGTTTGGGTCTCAATGCCCAATTTCAGATAGGAATAGAGATGTACAGTGTTCACGGCCAAATTTTTGTTCTGTTAATTCGATAGAGAACTACAAACAGAAGGATGTTTTTCGGTGACTTTCACTGACTGTCATGCTTCAGTGATTTCCTATCTTACCAACCCAATTTTGTTTCACAAAAGGGAGGAGGGCCGGGCTCCCTGTCCCCTGGTTTCGCCTCTGCTTTTAATTTGACCGAGAGAGAAAATGAAAACTATTTCGTAAGTGAATGGAGTGAAAGCGTTTATAGCTTCATAACTTTTAAGTAAATGTTTTTAAAAGATATATAGATATAGCCGATATCATTACAGTGGACATTTTTTAAGGACATACCGAGGCCATGTTTTATAAGAGATTAAGTTGTTAATAAAGAAACATTTCAATTTAATGAATTAACAGGCACACAATTTTAAAAGTGACGTAATGTTGCTGACTCACCCCATGTCGCATTCCGTTCATCCTGACGAACATAATTGGCTACAACTGAAGAGCCTAGATAATATATAGATATTGTTGACAACAGAGAATAATGGGCAAAAACGGAAAGAAAAAAAGTTCACAAAAACTATAGAGAATAGAGAACATTGCGATGCAAAAATATAAAGAATTAAAGAATAGAAAAAATTGTCTATAACTTATGTTTTCAATTGTCATTTGTAAATGGAGATAAATTTTTATGGTTAGATAACATAAAAAATATTTTGAATGAATGTGGCTTAACATATATTTGGAATTCACAAACTTTTATTAATTTGAATTGGCTACGTCTTACAGTTAGTAGAAAACTTAAATATCATTTGAACAGAATTGGCACTTACTGTTAGAAGAATCACCAAAAGCTGTAAATTACAAAGTATTTAAAGATAATTTTAGTTCTGAAGCTTATTTAGATATTTTAGATAACAAAAATCTTGTAGAATTTTGCAGATTTAGAACGACGAATCATAAATTACCCATTGAAGCTGGTAGATGGTTAAACACCAGCAGACAAAATAGAAACTGTACTCTGTGTAAAAACAACGAACTTGGGATGAATTTCACTTTATTTTGGAATGCCATTTTTTTAACAGGAGAGGAAAAATTACATAGAAAAGTATAGCTACACAAAGCAAAATATTTTAAAGTATAAATTATTAATGTCATAAAAAAAAAAGGGTAAAGTTGATTAAACTCTGCAAATTTATTAAAATTATAAAAAAATCTGTGTAAAATCCTGGCTTTATCTAGTGTGACGCCACCTCTATTAATTATTTTGTAACATGTCTTGTACTAATTGTATTTATTGAATATTGTATATATTGTAAATATTGTACATGTATTTCTCTATACCTTGTCAAAATGATGGTTTTATTGAGAATAAAAGATATATAGAAAGATATATATTATATATGAAAAATTCTCAAAATAAATGAAGAATAGAGATCAATAAAGTATATCGGCTACGAAATAAGGAATAAAGAAAACCGGGGTGTTAAAAAAGGGTCTGAGTATAAAGAATTACAGACAATAATGAGTTCATTAACTAGAGTTAGAATTAATACATATCAACCTTATCATTTTTATTTTAAATCATGTTACAATGCATTTGATTCTTTTGTTCGTTTGAAAAAAATACATTGGAAAAATTTCTTAAGATCTTCAATTACTTTGGATCGTTATTTATACGGCAGTTTTCTGACTGAGATTATAGCAATTTAAATATCAGGTTCCCGATAACTAGGTACGCGCGCGGAATTATAATACTTAATTTAAAATAAACTGAACGTGCGATTGTATTGTATGTATAATATATGTCATATATGTTTTGAAACGAAAGAAAAAATTATACTGTGAATCAACGGACTAGATAAAGAAGATTGAAGAAAATATGTATTCTGTTCGTTCAGCAAACTCCGAGGATTGTGAAGCTATAATGACTTTAGTAATGGTAAGGGAATTCAGTGGCGGATCCAGGACTTTTCCTAGGGGGGGGGGGGGCGCTGACTGACCTAAGAGGGGGGGGCTCCAGTCATGCTTCAATGGTTCCCTATATAATCAACCAAATTTTTCCCACGAAAGGGGGGGCCCGGGCCCCCCAGGGCCCCCCTGGATCCGCCTAGATGGAATTTATAAAGCAATAGTCAGAATGATTCACTGAGATAAACCGACCATCTTTACTGACGAAAGGAATTCTATATGTACACATACAAATAAAATTGGAGAATATATTAATGTAAGGACACAGGTTATTGGAGGTCAAAATGATCGCCATTTTGGTTAAAAAAACATTGACCATGAATGTCACTAGAAGTTTAATGGTGTTTGCGTTTTGTTATCGAATGATCAATCTTACTTGACACCATGCTATAACCATTGCCAATATACTGAGAGTTTTTTTTTTAAACGTTTCAAAATTTGACCCCGTCAAAAGACCATTTATAATTAATGTACTAAAATTTGATTTTAGTATAATATCAACTTAGTTTAAAGGTATAATAATTCAAATTTCGTCAGGTGTGCCGAAAAATGCGTGAATTTGGAGGGCCTTTCTGAAATGTGTTACGAAGTAATTGAATTCCAATGGCTTTTTTGTTTTATGTTTCAAAGATTTCTCAACAAAGTGCCACTCATTCCCTTTTTCCCTCTTTTTTTGTTTGTTTTGTTTGCCTATAATTATTTCATTTATTCCACTAAGAATGCTTAGCTAACTCTTCCAATGTCTCAAGGTACTTAAATAACGGACGAGTAACTGCCTACACACTTAATGTATTAGTAATATACAGTTAGTAATTAACACTGTAACTATCTATCTCTTTTTGTGTGTTTATAAGTAGCATGCATTTTCCACTTTTGATTTTTACTATATTATTAGACACAGTGACTTACAAATGACTTATGTAGGATTTATACATGGTACGTGTAATATTGGATATCTTTTGGACACTCTGAAAATTAAATGCTACCTAAAATTACTGGCAATGCCAATGGCTTAAAAAGAAAAAAGACCAAACAGAAAACAGTACTAAAACACAACATTGAAAACTAAAAACTGAGAAACATGAACCAAACCAAAAACTGGGAGACATCTCAGGTGCTCCTGAAAGGCAAGCAGAGCTTGCTCCACATGTGGAACCCGTCGTGATGATCATGCTAGTACAAACACGGTAATAAGTCTATTTCGGTAGGTTATATTCGGGGAAAGATACAAAAAGGTACATTCAAATTCGTTAGTAAAAAATAAACTGGCAATGTCATTGCTAAAAAAGATAAAAAAGAAAAAGACAAAACAACAGTAAAAAATGCACAATATAGATAACTGAAACCTGAGCAACACGAACCCCTCCAAAAACTTTCTTGTCATTTTGTATTGAGAAATAAATGATGGCGCCAATATTTGTATGTTTACTAGCAGCAATCTGCAGTATAATTTCCTATACCCGTTATATTGCTCAATGCGTGCACGGACATAGATAGACTATAAGAGATATCACATTAGATCACAACATGTAAATAAATTAAGTATCCGTTAATTAAGTCCCTGTGATTATAAAACCTATAGATAAGAGACATTAGTGGTTTGCCAAATTACTGTTATAGTCTAACAATGCTGCCGCGAATTCATTTTCATTGGGTTGCTGTCTCATTGACGAATGATCCGAATCTGCCTGTATTTGTATCACTAGATGTATATTTTAACCTGAAACAGCAACCCTGTGTACATTTAACATGTAGTATTGATTTTTTGCTAATGAAAAGGCAAAATTAAAACAATTATTGTATCGTAAAGATATTAATAGAGAACGTTTAATCCCGCTGCAAATTTTTGGACCTTTCCTAAGTCAGGAATTCGATTACAGTAGTTGTCTGTTTTTGTAGTTGATACGTCTTTCTCGTTTCTCGTTTTTATATAGATAAGACCATTGGTTTTCCCGTTTGAATGGATTTATACTAGTATTTTTTGGGGCTCTTTATAGCTTGCTGTTCGGTGTGAGCCAAGGCTCCGTGTTGAAGGCCGTACCTGGACCTTTATGAATTGCTACTTGGACGGAGAGTTGTCTCATTTGCACTCATCTTCCTATATCTATATAAAAGTGCTTCACCTAATTTGCTTATATTGTAGGAACTAGCTGTCCATGTAAAGTGTGAACATGAAGTAAAAATCAAAGCCGACAGTAAGCATGCTATTATATTCAAGTTGTGAGCGTGTTGGTTGTGCATGTTTTTTTTTTTATGTCTTTCTTACTGCAACAAACATGGAAGTTCATTGTAAAGTCCAAAATGTATCTATTGTTTTCCCTACTTTTACCATAAAATCGTATTCATACTATATTTCAAAGTTTATATTCTAAGTCTTTGCCCTTTGGTGACACAGAACTGAGCGAAGTTATATATTGAATATTGCATATCACGACCACGTTAATTTCAGATGTGTGCGCTTATAGATAACTGTTGATGTCATTGCATTATTTAACCCAAGTTAAATGATTGTTAAAACAGCGCGTAAAATTAAAAAATTATAAGGCAATATTTGTTTTCAAAAGTTATTTCATAGTTTTTTCTTAGGAATATCAGCATTTAGAAACACAATCTTCTTATTTAAGGGATACCAAACTACACTTTTTGTGCATCACATTCATCATTTCGTTGATGACGTTCTATATTTATACCGGAACCAAATCTGATCATATTCAAAGGGCTTGATGGCTCTGAGGGCAATGATTACCATCGTTTCCGTTGATATTAGTTATCTTTCTCAAACATAATTAAACTGCACATTTATTCGCTATTTGATTCAATATAAATATAATTTTTATACGACCGCAAAAACAATTTTGCGTTCGTAAAATGGTATGATGTCGTCGTCGTCAGCGTCGTCCGAAGACACATTTGGTGTCCGGACAATAACTTTAGTTTAAGTGAATGGATCTCTATGAAATCTTATAAAAAGGTCCAATACCTCAAAAGGAAGGCTGGGATTGATTTTGGGGATGATGGACCAAACCGTTTTGGAATTAGGGGCCCAACAGGGGCCAAAACAAGTATTTTTCTACTTTTAGGATATCAACTTGTGTAATAGTATTTCAATTGCTCTGAAATTATACCATAATGTTGAATACCACAGGTAAAAGGTTTGGATTGATTTTGGGGGTTATGGTTCCAAAGGCTTAGGAATTACGGGCCAAAATAGATAGACTCGTAAAGTATTGTTTATTTTGTTATTATATGCTCATATTAATATTGTATTGTAAATTATTATTATTCGGAGCGGACTTCATAAGTATGGCTTACTTGTGTCCAATCCATTTTCCTTTTAGTAAATAAAATATGTTTCAACTAAACTACGGGCCAAAAAGGCCAAAAAATAAGCATGTTTGTAGTTTTCAAACAATAACTTGTAATCTCTCTGAAATTATACCAAAAGTTTCCATACCATGAAGGGATGGTTAGTATTGACTTTCGGGGTAATGGCTCAAAATGTTCTGGAATTAGGTGCAAAAAAGGGGGGAAAAATAGGTTTTTGGTCAATGGACAATTAAGACAATTTAAAAGCAGTGTAAGGGAGGTAACTCAAAAACATTTAACATACAATGTTGGGTGTGTTCGGATTTACCTCCCTTACTCAACTTGTAAATTATGTATAAAGAAATGTCAGGTTTTGGACTAATAATTGCAAAAAAAAGGGATGGTAGTAGTTTCAATTTTTTTTTTCCAAATTTCTCAAATTCCAAATTTTTGAAAAATTTGAAGAAAAAATCTTCAATTGCACAATATTGAGCAATAGATTTGTAAGATCTTGACATTTGTTTTGTGTCAGAAACTCATATTATGTCATTTGTTTTAACACAATCCAAATGCAGAGCTGTATCAAGCTTGAATGTTGTGTCCATACTTGCCCCAACTGTTCAAAGTTCGACCTCTGCGGTCGTATAAAGCTGCGCCTTGCGGAGCACCTGGTTCAAATTTAAAACAAAATGACAATCCCATTGTTAGATATTTGTACAGTGTATAATTACAAACAATTAAGTTGTCGTGTTTAAGTTGTTCTACGTTTACCTCATTCTTGGAAGTATGAAATTAAATATTATGTTTCGGAGCCACGTTCGTTATTTATTATAAGATTATTACATGGCAGTTTTAATTTCATTTCAGATGTTTTATCAGTCAAAGGTTCAATATCAGCCGAAGAGCTGAAGGCTCGAGGACTGATAATGCATATGATATGAAAAATGACAGTCATGTTATGGTCTTTTTATCATATGCTTCAACAATGAAGAAAAATAACAGTTTAGAATATTGATCCTTTAAAGGGGTTCTCAAGAAGAAGTTCAAAAAGTCAAAAGTTTACGGACGTCGGACGCCAAATGTAGTACATCCGATATGAAATCTTTGAAAATTCGATATGTTCAAAATTTTGATAGATTCTTTTTCTCGACCATAGGTATCTGAATTGGTGTATTATTTTTTTTAAGCTCTCCGAAGAGACGGGTTTGGTAAAAACAGTTTATTTCATTGTCTGGTTGCTGAAGTGAATAAAGGTACGTACAGTTTTATGCAATAAGTACGGTTTTTTTTTCTCTCTCCAGATGTGAATATGTAAAATATATGTTTACAATTTATTTGGATGAAATATACCGCAAAAAGAATAATAGTAATCTTGCGTTTATGTCATAAAATTGGGAATATCTTACAAAAGACATAAACCTGTAGAAATTATGACTCGATTAGGACCAATTTAGAAAAAAATCCAACCAGAGATAACCTCGCAATATAAAAGAACTAGTTTTATATGAAAAAAAGCGCAAAAAGATAGATGAAGAATACTTATTGTAGTACACTACAGTTATAAATCGTGATGCATTTCTCATTTCAGACATGGTTGGATATTTGTTATATTACTTTACATATTCCCCTTGGGTTGGTAAAAAGGCGTTTATGGAGGACTTTTATGTGAAACCTGAACATAGAAATAAAGGAATAGGTACTGAGTTATTAAAGTCTGCTGTCAAGGTAATTCGATATGTCAACTTAGATATGTTTTTACAATATTCGTAGCTAGTATTCCTATTTCGCAACCTCAATCTTTTCCTCTAATGAGACGGATAATTGAATCTGTTCTTACATGAATTCACAACACGACGGGTGTCGCATGTGCATGTAGGTTCTGCTTACTCTCCCTGAGATTACCCATAGTTTCGGTTAAAAGGGATTCGTGTTGCTCTTCCTCAAATTTCCAATGGTGTACCTTATCCTGGTTAAATTTTCAGTGGCTGTGTTGTTTCTTTCTGTAACATGCAGTCTTGTCCATTCGGTCTTGACAAACGTGTTTCAATTGTAAATTTCAAAATGGATCAAGTTTTTGAGCAAACAATTATCATGCACGATGTTTTACAAATTTGTTAGTCTTAGAGTTATAGGCCAGAGTCAACAAGTAAAACTGTGAGCACGTGCTCGGTAAAGCATGATCACATGCAGACTGACAACAAATGTAAGAAAGCTGTAATTTGTAGTTCCAAAGAACAAATGCGTTTGAATTTTATGGAAAGGACTGGCAGAGGAAAAACAGTAAACCTCCTCCTTTGAAGTAAGCGTACAATTTTTGATCCGCTATATCACTTGACGTAATGTGTCAATACATTTTATAGGAGTTTCAAGACGATCACTCTACCCGTCCACGGTTTTTGGTAGTGTTCATGATTTTTTGTCTTTTGTTTAGTGTTTTGTACACTGGTATTTGTCTTTTCGTTGTTTTTCTTCCGATTTTACCATGGTATTGTCATTTTGTCTTCGACTAATGATTTTTTGATACTTTTACAGTTCCTTAGTTATGTGCCTTTATAATGTTATATGCAAACGGGGTCACCATCTGTGTCCCATGAAAACATTCCCAAATTATTTTCACAAACGATGCAATATTTTGTTCTCATAAATATATTATAAACCACAAAAATAAGAATTTCGTTGGGTACCGTAGACATATATGTTTCTTAATAGCAAAACTTGTATACGAGTTTTTGTATTTAAGGTGTTTTTGGATACTTACTGTAATAGCATGGAATGGGGCAGTACGATGGTGGAACAAGGTGGCTGTCGATTTTTACAAACAAAAAGGGGCTATTAATCTGACTGAAACTGAACAATTTCATATTTTAAGACTTACAGAAGAATCTATGCAGAATTTATTGACTAAATGAACGGAAAAGATGGTTAACTCAAATGGAGACGACGGACGTATATTAGAAGAATTTCAATTGTAAACTGCAAAGTTTGACTAGTCTGTAAAAGGACATTGTGTTTATTTGTCATCAAATTGTAAAGTCTGTTTATAGTTTATATTAATGCGATGAGTTTGTATAAATAAAGCAAAGTCAACTTTTTAGGTAAAACATTACTTATAAATAATTACTTCAAGTTTAAGATGAAAGATCACAATATTCTCATGTATTTCAGTTGCATTTTTCACAGTAATAAAAACAGTGAAAATATTTCTGAATTTACAGCAATTGTTTGTGCAATAATTATTTTTAATTGTTGTAAAGAGAAATTATCAAGCTGAAATTTTGTATTTATTTGTTTGTTCTTTTTATGGTCAAATAGCTTTTTCAATTGTTTCGGTTCTTATACATCTTTGCTTTCAAATATTCTCCTTTTCCTGATGAAGTTAAGTTCAGATAGAAGTACAGAGTTCCGATGTCTCCCCCATTTGCACATGTTATATATATCCAAGATACAAGGGCAATAACTTGTAAGCACTGAAGGGTAAAGATTGCTTTGATTTATCAGTGGGAAGTAAAATTAGATATTGCATTGTATACAGTACTGGTTGTAGATGATTCAAATAAAATTCTGGACAATGGGAGATAACTCAAATTATGAAAGATGACTTTAACAATGACTTAATTTATATTTTTAGAACAGATATACGTTTCCTGAATCTTGCAAAAGTTATGTAGTTTTCCTGACAGGTGTAATATTATTTTGTGATTGAATATCTGGGCATATATTACATTGATAAATTCCGGAAATGTTCATGTATAAGATATATAGAATGTTATGATCAATGCACTATGAAATCCATTATCACTGAACCAGTATATATTTTTGTTTAGGGGCCAGCTGAAGCACCCTTCAGGGTGCGGGGAATTTTCACTGCATTGAAGACCCATTGGTGGCTTTTGGCTGTTGTCTGCTCTTTGGTCGGGTTGCTGTCTCTTTGACACATTCCCCATTTCCATTCTCATTTTTAAACTATATTTTGTGCATCAAAAAGGAAGTGATAAGCCTTGGAAAATTTAGATATTAAGTCAGTAACATAGGGTTTTGAATGCATTTCATGCAATCTTTACACCAAAAGCACTTGTTTTTGTTTATAAGACCTTTTATTAATATCTACGGGGAATTGAAGGCTTCAGAGCAATTGCAATGTGATTTCCAGTAAAATTTATATTTCAAAGGGTCATAACTCATTAAAAGTATTTGACAGAACTTATTTTCGAAATTGTCAAAGACATTGCTGATATAAACCAAGGATATAAATTTTCATAAAATTCTTGAAGAATTGAACTTATGAGGAATGAGGGCCCTCATGGGGTTTTTGATTATGTGATTACTTGGCCGTTTTTTTTAATGATTATTTGATTATTAAGCCAAATATTTCATGATTATTTGATTACCTAGGACTGTATTTTTAGTTTATGATTATTTGATTACTAAAGATAAGCAAATATTTAATGATTATGTGATTATATTGGCAAAAAAATGGTGATTATGTGATTACTAGGACCCCCCCATGAGGGGCCTCAGGAATTGTCTATAAAGGACAATAACACCTAAAGCCTTTAAGGGGTCAATTGACCATTTTGGTCATGCTGACTTATTTGTAGATCTTACTTTACTGTTAACAGTTTATCTCTTTTTATAATAATATTCAAGATTCTAACAAAGAAATTGCTTCACTAAGTGCAGCTGCATACGACTGCAGAGGTCCAATCCTGAACAGTTGGGACAAAAAAGGACAATATTAGTACTTGATCCAGGTCTGAATTTGGATTGTAATTAAATATCTAACACAAAGTAGGTTTCTGACACAGAATAACTGTAACTTCAAATTGGTTGTATGATTTGAATTTATTTTCAATTCTATGCATTAGTACAATATTTTATGCTGTTGCAAGTTGACCTTCCTCCCTTTTTTTTGCAAAAAATAAATATTTGAAGACATTTTCTTTTTTTTAATTTCTGAAATCTGAAATGAGTAAAAATTGTCCCCTCCATCAATTTCTTATTTACCCCCTTTTCCATTTTCCCCCAAAAAATCTTTCCCTCAAGATATGCTTATAATCTCAATTCAATTTTCTAATGGAGTTTGCAACCCTAATTACCATTTAAATACATTGTTCTTTAAATGTGATTTGATTACCTCCCTGACACTGCTTTAAAATTGTCTTAATTGTTCATTAACCAGGAAATCCTAACCATCCCTTTGTGATATGGAAACTTGTGGTATAATTTCAAAGAGATTCATACACTGTCTGGAAACTACTAAAATGCTTATTTGGGCACCCTAATTCCTTAACTGTTGGGAGCATAACCCCAAAAATCAGTCCCAACCTTCCTTAAATTTTAGGTTATAACTTGTGTATAAATTTCATTTACTCATACTAAAGTTATTGTCCGGAAACAAACTGTTTTAGGACGACGTGGTCCATTACACAAATTTTGTTGCAAAATTTCATTAAAATAACCAATTCAGGGGCAGCAACCCAACAATGGGTTGGCCTGATTCATCTGAAAATCTCAGGGCAGATAGATCTTAACCTGATGTTTAACCCCAGTCAGATTTGCTCTAAATGCTTTAGTTTCAGAGATATAAGCCAATAAAATGCTTCGCTGAGCACAGTCTGATACGACTGCAGAGATCTAACCCTGAACAGTTGAGGCAAATTAAACCTTCTTAAAAAATTTCATAGAGATCCATTCACTTCAACTAAACTTATTGTCCGGCAACCACCAGACGATGACGACATCATACGATCCCAAAAATGTTTTGTCTGTTGTATTTAACTGTATTATACCCCTATGTTCTATTTTTAGCCATGCCAACCAAGATCCAACCATCTTGGTTGGCATGCAGGGTCATCAAACACATTTTTAAACTGGATTCCCTAGTGATGACTGGGTAGTTTCAGAGAAGATATTTGACTACTGACAACAAGTGATGAGAAAAGCTTTAGGCCAGGTGAGCTAAAATGATTTATTAAAGCACAGGCCTCTACAATACTTTTTTTCAACTTGTCCAGTAGGACAAGTACATACCAAAACTTACTTGTCCGAAGGAAATTGTAACTTGTCCTAAAAAATATTAAGAATAACCATTTTTGCATAATAAGTAGATTCAAGGAACAAAATAAACTAAAACAATAGAACAGAAGTTGATTCCACAGTGTTCGATTAATACATAATGTATCTTTTGAAATACTTTTAAAAAATATGACTCTAGTTTTCATAAATGACAAAGTCTTATAACTGACAAGGCAGATGATCAGGAACCGTCCGATAGGCCTGTCAATGGTTTTTTTTAAACTTGAAAAGTGTATTCAAATGCAATCAATAAACAAGAATGTGTCCATAGTACACGGATGCCCCACTCGCACTATCATTTTCTATGTGCAGTGGACCGTGTAAGTAGGATAAAACTCTAACTTGGCATTAAAATTGAAAGATCATATCATAGGGAACATGTTTACTAAGTTTCAAGTTGATTGGACTTCAACTTCATCAATAACTACCTTGACCAAAAACTTTAACCTGAAGTGGGACGACTGGATGCACAGACGAACGGACGAACAGACAGATGGACGAACGAACGTACAGACCAGAAAACATAATGCCCCTCTACTATCGTAGGTGGGGCATACAAAAATAAAGATGAGTTATGATTGAGGGTTTGGATGGGGTTAAATGATTAAAGAATAATGCCCTTAAAAAATGAAGATCAGAGAATAACGGGCAAAAAAATGAAGATTAGAGAAAAAAGAAGTAAATTTTTTGAAGATTAGAGAGAAAAAAAGGGTTGATTTTTTAAAGATTAGAGAAAAAAGGGGTGAAAATTAAATGTTTACAGAATAACAGACCCCCCCCAATCCAGACCCTGATGATTGACAATGAGACAACTCTCTGCAAGAAATTAACAACTATAGGTCACCGTATTGCAAGTATTGTTTTTTACTGCATATAGGATCAAATATGATTTAGTGAATTTTATGGTAAACAATTTCTTCATTCTTATTTAAAAAGTATTTTGTTGAAAAAATTACCGGTATAATTTATTTTAAAGCAACAGAATAAGGTATGAAAACAATAGATGTACAGATTTGTCTTGGTCTCGATATGTCTGCGTTACCAAACTATCTATTAATCACGTCTATTAAGTTATGTCTCGTACGGTGCCAAAATGTTTATTAAAGTTGGAGCAGAATTAATCGTTTCGAGCTAGTGATGAACTGTCTTGTAAAGTTACCTTATCTGCAAAGCGCCACTGATTCGAATCAGTAAGACTGGTTTATGAGAATAGTATGTCTTTTACCTGTTAAAAAGTACCTGACAAAGAACCGTTTTAAATATTTGATTGCAAGTAAACATGTAAAATTAAAACTTATTTTCTCTTCTCTTCTTGTTTTATTGATTATAATTACTTTGTTCATCAAATTTATTTTCTGCAGAATAATTTTACTTGTCCCATGGGACAAGCTTTATATAGCTTTTACTTGTCTGACCTTTTTTTGCTCTGGTACCGGACAATCGGACAAACGTTATTGTCGAGGCCTGAAGCAGGTACATTTCACTATAATTTTGGGATAAATCATACGAATTTTACATAACAAATGTTCTGTACTTATACACATTAAAAGAAGAAAAAGAAAAGAATTCAAAGACTTTCAATTAGGACAGAACTTGAGTTTACAAATAATGATTGTGTATGGTACATGATTATGCTATTAATTACATGAAATGAAAATTCAACCATTAGGCCTATCTTCACTTGAGGTTCACTGGTCAAATTTTGCATTGCAAATGTTTAAATCATCAAATACACAACTTGAATATGTTTTTTAGTTCTCTTTCTCGTCTCAATAACTTCCATCATATCATCAGTAAAAGGAAGAAACGAGCCTCTTTCATATTCAGAGAGAACCTCAATAGTTTTCAGTAATAATGATACAACAGGGGAATCATCACCAGATACAGATATATCTCCCAGGTGAGCATACTTTGCTGTTATAGGTGTAGAGTGACACTGGTGATTAAATCCAAGTTCTTTTGTAACATTACTACCACAAATCATCATCATTTGATGCATTTTAACTGGCCAATCTATCTTCCCAACATACACCTGTAACAACAAAGCATATATACATGTATGCACAATGTAAGTGTATATATATCATGTCAAAGTTAAAATCTAGATGAACTATGAAATACTGGCGCTAAAAATCTCCCTCTATTAAGAATAACATCTCCTTAATTAGAGTACTGGTAATCCTTTAGATTTACACCAAACTGAAAGTAAAGATAACTCTACTTCAAAATGGCAGGTCAAGTAAGATGATTGCATGTTAAAATCAAACTCAATAACCTGATCAAAGAGATAAGTGATTGTACTCTTACTTTTACCAAAAGTCGACGAAAAAGCAGACAACAATGTATACAGAATATACTAGACTCAGATGACTTCCAATCTTTAGTCTAACTGAATGCCCTTTCTCAAATCAACATCAAAACTGAAGTACCATTCAATTAATTCTCAAATCAAAGTCTTATATTTTTAACATCTAATTGATGTCCAATGTGACGTGTATTACCAAAAGGATATCCCAATGTTACCCTGCATTTTTTTTTATCATGATGAATATTATTTATACCTGTCATATTGACTTTCACTTACCTGAAAAATTCCTCTAGGAGCTACCCTAATAATATAACAATGAGATGTTGATCTGCTTCCACTCAGTGTATTAAACATTGTTTCATGTATGCTATCTTCAAGGGTCAGGTTTTGAACCCTACAAAAAATGTTTACAATTAAACACAAAATCACAGAGTGTCAGACTTTTTCTTTGTGGTATATACTTATGTTACTTTGTGAAGGAATGTTTATGCAATCTAGGAAAACTTACAGGTTACTATAAAGTGAAAGAAGCCAGACAATCATGTTTTGTCTAACATGTGTGTACTGAATTGTTGAAATGACCTAATACTATGACTTATTTGTGCATTGGTTCCATATCAGTAAATATCATTCTCATATACAGTGTACTTCCAGCTGTTATCCAGCAAAATGTTAGCCATCTCTTTTTTTTCTCTTTTTTTCTTCTTATTTTCAGTAATTCTGTGTTCTCTGAGTGTTGCAAAAGGGGGCAATATGCTGTATGGCTGTGGTTGTTCTAAGTTATTCTTGGTTTAAAGATATTAATGATTATAGTTTCAGTATTTAAGGTTATATGTCTTTACTTTTAATTGAGCAAAGAAATTTAGTCACCTGTGTATATAATATTGATATTTTTCAACCTTAAAATATAGTACTTTACTTTACTTGCTATTTTTTTTTAAGTTTGATCAAATTAACAAATTGGAGTAAATCATAAATCACAGTAGCCTAGGCTACTCACCTCTTCAATAATATTTAAATATACGCTTGCATCATCATAATCATAGCTAGGATCATCCAAACAAATGTCCACCAAGGGTTTATACTTGACATATCTGCATGGGGCAGTATATATCTCAAATGGTTTTAAAGGTACTTTTTGCTGAGCAATAAAATGTCCATCAAAATGTTTCATCAGCAAACAGTGAACAAGATTTCTACCAAGAGACCTGGTACAGTTGCGTCCATAGGATTTAAATCTGTTACGACACTGCCTTATCCTAAAAATAAATCAAAATCCTGAATGAATGGAGAACATAGAGAATAATGAACCTTATTTTGGGATTAGTACCTGCAGAATATTTAATGAATGGCTATTATTTAATTCAAAGGAGTAGGTCCGGTAAGGACCGATTTTGGCCTCAAATTTCAGGTTCATCTGACGAAAGATTTTGACCACTTTTTAAACACTTAAGTGTCTATTTCATTTGAATCAATTAGTGTATGTGAAAGATTTTAACTGATTTAGTCATTAAACTCGATCTGATTCAAGCTCAAATATAAAAAATCTACCAAATATGCCGAAAAATGTCACTTTTCTGATGTTTTTTTGTCAAAAATGAAAGTGGCCACATCCGTGTTCATCCTTAACCTTTATATATGTTATGTCTTATCATAAAATACAACTTACATTTCAATATTAAGGATGAACACGAATGCGGCCACTTTCATCTAACCTGAAAACCGTCTACATTTTAACTAAAATGATGGAATTGTGAAGATTTCAGTAATTTAGCACGACTTAATGGTGCTAGTACCCGATATATATATGTGCATTGTATTGTCAAAAACAGCCATATTTATGTAGCAGAAGCATTCTACTGTCCAATAAATAACTAAAAGTTTACATTTTAACAATTTTGTAAAACTGCTATATTTTGGGGCCAAAAGAGGTCTTACCGGACCTACTCCTTTATTGAACCAAAAAATTAAGTTTTGACTCTTCACATTGAATAATCTGTGAAGCAGATTATGTTAATTCCAGAGTTCTAATAAATCTATATGTAAATCCTGAATTTAGACAAATATAAACCCCAACAATAAATTCTCTCTCAACAAAAAGACTCTTGAAATCCTTTATAATGATTATGTCTCAAAAAGGTCCTTCTGACTCCTTTACCCCCCTTTATAATGTATATTAAGTACATGTGTGGTAGAAAAGAATATATGCAAGACCATGATGACTGCTATAATTGAATTAAAGTTGGTCTTGTTGTTTAATCTACTTACTGTGTTGAATTCCATGTTTCCCTGCAATCTCTTGTTCCAGTATGAGACACAATTTGTTCCCAAATTCCCTGGCCTAAAACCTCTTCACATGATATCACTTGCTTTATATCACAAAATCTAAATGGCCATCTAGCAGCTGATATTTCTGAGGGAAAAAACATTTGACCTGCAAGAAAAATTATTAGTATTTACATGTTGGAAAGTATTTTTATATAAATGGATACCATTTTTCAGTGAATTTAAAAGTGGTCATAATGAAAACATGCTAACAGACTTAATGTTTTGAGAGTTCTTCAAAAGTCTGGTGATTTAATGCATGCCTTCCAAAAATAATTTGAATAAAGGAAAGATTTTATACTCATCACTACTACAAAATATAAACGTATTTACACTTTTGGTATTTAGCTGTATCCTGCCTCCGAATGACCTTAGATCAACTCCAAATCACCTTTTGACGTCAAGCAACAATCACATTTAATTGTGACGTCAAATATTTTAAATTATGATGTCAATGTTTACGGGAACCTGTGTGATTTTACGTAATGGCAGACAAATTTGCATACAAGTGTAAATACGTCTATTGTTGAATTTGAAACAAACACACTGCCAAGTACATTGTAAATTGTACAAATGTATGCAGGGCAAAATTTATTTCAATCCAATATAAATTTGACTTTTAAAATGAAAGTAATCCTATCTGATGATAATGATGATCATAATGATGTATTTTTTAATGAAAATTGACTCACTACATGGTAAATCATGGGATTGCAATTACATGTACATAATGTTTAAATGAACTCTTGAAATGATCAAATCTACTCTTTTCTGTCCTTTTCGGAAGACTAAAACAATTACAAGATTGAATTTATTTGTGTACATTGCAGATATTATGAAAGCAGCTAATGTGTGATATCACCAGCAGCGCTGAATCCAGGAACTCTACTGTACATCATTTGTACATTGTTAGAAAACATAAAAGATTAGAGCCACCATTATTCATTATTATACCAGTGCTTCCAATACAAAGACCCTATAAGTGAATCAATATTAAAACCAAATATATGAAATATGTCATCTTTAATGACCTGACAACAGTATCTTTACTCTGTTTAAAGGTTCAGTTAGCTTTTGAAGTGGAATGCCAACATTTTTGTGCTTTGAAAAGAATATTACCATTAATAGATTGGATGTTAAACATTTAAACGATTGATTGATTGATTCTTGGTTGCTTTATGCCGCATTAGTACAAAAAGGCTATACCGTGGCTAGAGCTAATTCTAAACGTACAAGATGTCTGAATGTTGAAACTGTATTTAGTATATGGTTAATTAAGGGACATATATTAGTGTTAGTTAAACTCTTTGGTTTTATTCAATCTTTATTATAATTTATCTAGTCCAAATAATTTCATGTCTTGGAAGTCTATTTTAATTATTTGTCTATTTAACATGGTAAGGCATCAAAGAAAAAAAAAAATTCTTTATTCTTTGTAAAAGCAAAATCTCACTATTTTAGGGAAAATCTTGATCATCAAATCTTTGATTATACCACTCTTAAACTTTTTAGCTAGCTCATGCATATTTCCAGAAAAATATAAAAAAGACATAGAAAGAAAATGTTTCAAATTTATCTGGCATTTGTCTGGAATGACAAACCAGATAAAGTTAAAAGAAATACAATGATTGGTAGTCATGGTAGTTATGAAAACAGGGGATTGAATATGATTGACATTGAAAGTCACTTTGAATCACTAAAAGCATCATGGATAGGTAGAATCTTACATTGTAAATACAGATATGGCCAGATGGCAACTTATATAATTATATATATATCAGATTCCTTTTTGAAAGTATTTTAATTTCTATTTTAATTTTAAATTATTTACAAGATCTTACAATGCTCAGGGGAAAATTGCCTAGCAGTTTATATGAATCAATATCGATTATAATAAAGTTGATCACATCTACCTAATATTTCAAAATTTTATAAAAATGTATTAAAAAGCTGGATGAAATTAGGAGGAGGACAGACAGATATACCAAAAACCTTTACGAAATTAGAAAACAAATTATTTGGGGGAATAAATACATTCAACTTAATAACAAATGTCTTTTTTTTTAAATTGGATAAAAGGTAATATGATTTATAATTGAATGATATTTTAAATGAAAATGGGGAAATTTCACAAAATGTAATTTTGCAAAAACTGAAAATAAATCCAATTGGATAGCTGAGTTAACATCCCTAAAGGATGCAATTCCAAAAGATTGGTTACAATGTCTTAGATCGGAGATTTCAACGAGAAGTGTAGTCAATGTAAAAAGACCATGTTTGTCAATAAGTGGTAATTATATTGACATTCTTTTTTGTCAAATAAGTTATTATATAACAGATTAGAAAAAGATTAGTAAAGAAACAAATTGTGAAACCTATTGGTATAAATGTATAATAATAATAATAATAATAATATTTTATTCAATAAAATATCAAGCATATTTATAACTTACAATACACAATATATATACGATATATAAAGACAATACTAACACATTATATGGTAAAATATATTGGCATTTATGAGTGCAGTATCCTAAAGTGTATGAAACAATTTGCTGATATTTTATCAGGGATAACCCATGAAAGCTTTAGAGCTTATTTCCAATGGGGTCCCTTCATGTAAACGGCTTATAGTGTTCGGCATACAAAAAAGATAACACACAAATTAATATGACATAAAAATTCATATAAAAAGTAATTTATATAAAAATATTATTAATAATATAAAAAGGAGTCTGAATAAGCCGCACTATAACTTTTGGTTAAGTGCTCTTTGACGCTAATTTTAAATTCCTTTATTTTTTTTAACCTTAATTGGCAACATATATTCGAATTCCAATCTTGTATGCCATTAAAATAAAATGTGTCTTTTTGTTGACTTTTTACTGGAGGAACCCAGAAGTTATATTCACTATTTCGTAAAAAATGATGATGTAAATGTCTCACCTTTGTAAAATTTGAATACATATAATTAGGACAATGGTGGTAATAAATATTATGTACATGGTTTAATCTCAATTGTTTAACACGATTTTCAATATTAACATAACCAATACTATCATTTGACTATTCAATACATTTTATGATGATGGTCAACTTTTGATCTATATCCAGTGTTTTTTTTATAAATCTAACACATTTTTTTTGTAATACTTGTAACTTATCTTTATATTTTTTGCTGACACCAGCATACCATGCAGAACAGGCATAGTAAAATGACATTGAATTAAAGCTGTTACTAAAGTCTTTCTTGATTGTTCTGATAAACATTTTGCCTGTCTGTATAGGAAATTCAATCTTGAATTTATCTTTTGAATAATATTATTAAAGTATGGTTAAATGTTTTACCATTACAGACAAAATTTCATTTGAAACCATATTGTACAACTTTATTTTTTTAAAGAAAATAAATTGAAGATGTATCGATGAAAACTTTTACAAAGCATTTTACCTACTAACATGACTAAAAAGTTATTATTACCTACTAAAAAGTTATTATTTCATTTGTATTTAGATGGAAAATAACAGACAATGACTTATGTAACAAATGCTTTAAAGAAGAATATCAATATTATTTTATGTCATGTTCTTTTTTACACAATTTACGGAGAAAAAAAACATAATTTTTTGCAAAAGTAAATATAGAAAAAGATTTCACATTGAAAGATATTGTTTTTGGCTATAAAATATCTGATAAATATTACTTTGGCTTTAACTATCTTATTACTATTATTGGGTTTTCAATTTATAAATCCTACTATGTATCTGATAAGAAAATGAAAAGACTTGATGTTTTTTTTTTATTCATTATAGAATTTACAAAACGAATGTATCATGTGTATTGTTGTGAAAATCTATGGATGGTACCAGCGGGATTCGAACCCTCAATCTTGGGATCTAAAGGCAGCACTCTAACCAATTGAGCCAAAGAAGATCTTCCCTAACTGAACCTAGTTAGACTATCTTTATATCTCCAGGTCTACTACACTCTTCCCCCTTTTCTTTTTTCGGGCTGCGTACCATCCATTCGAGCTACTCACAGGTCCACTACTGTACAACTCCGAGACTTCTACTCGGAAGCCTTCTGGCCAGTTCCCTAAATGCCACCTAGAATTGCCATGGTATCCTATGACCTGCTAGTCAAACCTCATGACCAATTCTAACATCTCACTGCCAGGCAATATTCTATATACAATTTTTGTACCAGATGCTCGCAGCGCCATTGTTCATGTTGTTGTGAAAATCTATGGATGGTACCAGCAGGATTCGAACCCTCAATCTCGGGATCTAAAGGCAGCACTCTAACCAATTGAGCCAAAGAAGATCTTCCCTAACTCAACTAGTTAGACTACCATTATATCTCCTCGTCTACAACAGTATTATTCAAACATGTCAAAGAAGTTAAAAGAGATAAATTTTTAGGTAATATTAAGAAACATTTATCAAATTGATGTTTTATTTACTAATATAATAGAATTGAAATTTATATGTATTTCTTCATAAGGAGCTTGGACTTTTTGAAGACAATGTAACAAGCAACCAGGGGCGGATCCAGGATTTTGGAAAGGGGGGGCAAAATTTTTGGGACCTTTTTTGGGCTAAAACATAAAATATAAAGTGTATAATATGCACTTTTTAAACGGTTCCTGGCGCAGGGCATGTTTATTTTGTAGTTGCTGTAAAGTGTAAGTGTTGGATATTTTCGATACTGTATTCTCCCTATTATTGTCTATCATTAAATGATACTAGTAGTATGGATCCAAAGCTAATGTACACATGTATGTTCTGATAAATTTGATGTGCATGGAAAATTCTCGCCGGTTTGTTGCAAGTAATAAGTTTATCACAACCTCACAAATTTCGTGTTGTAAACAAGATATATGCCAGACTATATGATTAAATTTAAAATACAACAGTCACGAGTTAAAAAAGACAAGCAATTTTTATCCAAATGTTTGGTTGATATATTTCACCCAACAAAATTAAGGGAAGCAAGGGTTTACAAATCAACCAAAGGCTAATAATGAGTCTGAAATGACAACGAAGTTATGATTGACGGCCGACAAATTGAGACATAAGGGCCACACCCAGCAGGCAGGTTGCAGTCTGGTCTTGAAAAAAGTATTCAATATATATCAGTTCGGCGAAACAGATATGACGGCCAGACATGCAAACTCTTGCCACAAAATAAAATATGCCTGTTTTTATACGCTCGTCAAAATTTTGACGGGACGTATTATGTTATACAAATGTCCGGTGTCCGTCCGTCTGTCTGTCTGTCCGTATGTCTGTCCATCTGTCTGTCCGGCGTAAACATGTCGCACCGTAACTTGAGAACGACTTATCCAAATTTCATGAAACTTATTATAGTTGTTTCTTATGATGGTCAAATGATCTGTATACTTTTTGGTGAAAATATTAAGATTAAAACTTTTTGATTTACAGCACTTTGTAACTAAAACAGGGGGGGGGGGGTGGTGTTTTTTTCACATGTCGCACCGTACATTGTATATCAAAAACAATTTTTGATTATTGCTTTAAACTTTACACACTTCTTAGTTATATTAATCTTAAGATCTGTATAATTTTTGGTGATGATTCAAAATTTAATTTTTGAGTTATTGAGTATTTTGTAAAAAAGGGGGACTTTTTTTTTACATGTCGCGCCGTATCTCAAAAACGGTTTATTATAATTGCTTAAAAATTTACACACTTCTTTGTTACATTAATCTAAAGATCTGTATACTTTTTGGTGATGATAAAAAATTTATTTTTGAGTTATTGAGTATTTTGTAAAAAAAGGGGAGGTTTCTTTTACATGTCGCGCCGTATCTCAAAAACAATTTATGATTATTGCTTAAAACTTTACACACTTCTTTCTTATATTACTCTAAAGATCTGTATACTTTTTGGTTTTGATTCAAAATTTTATATTTTAGTGATATTTAGATTTTTTGTAAAAAAAAAGATCGGAGGGGGAGGGGAAATATGTTCCGCCGTATCTCAAAAACAATATATGGTTATTGCTTAAAACTTTCTCAGAAACTATTTATCATTGTTGCATAAAACTTTCACACAAGACGACGGGGATATCATGCGCTCATGACGCAGCTCTTTATTATTCATCATGTTCATTGAATGCTTAATAATTCTGTTGGAAATTTTCGTTTCTAATAGCAAAAATGTGGACAAGATTTTTGCTTTCAATCCAAATACGACCAGAATTTTTGTTTGAGGCAAAAATCAGAATCAATTTTTTTCTCTCCAATATCTAAGACTTGTCTACTCAAATCAAATTGTTCGTACATTAGACTTAAAATGTATGTAGAGCTTATACTGACTGGGGATCATTATTCAGCTATGTTATTTTAAAAAATAGGCTGGGGCGTTTGGGCCCCTTTAAACATGTTTTCGTAGGTGTTTAATATTGATGCGGAACTTTTTTGTCATGAGAGTGTAATAGTCTGTATATATAGAGTATTACTTTCTGTTTGGTGGAAAATGAAATAGAAGTCAATACGTTCTTGCTCAATCATGTGTCGCTTTGAAGGTGTCATGATTATCATCCTCAGCAAAAGCAATGTGTTACTGTAATTTGAATATTAAAATGACTGAGCGACAATTTTTTCGATGCACTGGTCAACTCCACCATAGCGAATCATAGACACATGACTTTGATAATCAGTAGATTCCAGCGAAAAATATCTTAATAATTAAAGAATTGTCGCATACAAATAAAATAAAGAGTACATGGGAAATGGCAAAGCTCACGAAGTCTAGTCTGATTAATCATTTTACAAAAAAAAAAAAAAAAAAAAGTCCGAGCAAAAGGGGGGGGGGGGGGGGGTGGGGGGGCGTACGCCCTCTACGCCCCCCTCTGAATCCGCCACTGGCAACTGATGGAAATAAAGGAATTTTAAAAATAAAAAAAAATAATAGCCTTTCAAGATCATGAAGATATCATCAGTGGTGGATCAAGAAATTTTCATAAGTAGAGGCCCACTGTTTGCCATAGAAGGGGTCTGCTCCGGTCATGCTTATGTAATGGTGGTTGGTTTTACCTTATAAATTATTCATATTAAAAACCACTTTGAAAAAGTATAATAGCTTCTAAACTGCCGTACTGGCCGTAGCTAGTTATGAGGTTACCGGGCCTACCGGTCTTCTTCCGGTAGGACCGGCCCGTGCCGGTCTGATGACGTCAGACTATAGTTTTGCATTCTGCACTTACGAACTGAGTGAGAAAGAAAACACTGAACATCACCTTCTTCAGGTTGATATTTTATTAAGACTACGTTTGTAACCACCATTATGTCTCATTTCGCCATTCTAAACATTTAAAGTATATTATTCATTGTAAACTGTGCTTAAATTATTTGGCTGATATTAAATCTATATTATTATTAACGACGTATTCTGTTTTCTAATATTCCGTGAACTCGGGAAAACTCATTCCCGTTACATTGGGGGATCGTCAGCATTGATGTCTACATAATGATAGATAAAAATAAAATAAGTATAAATCGTAGGAATCTAACCAGAAAAACTTTTACACCTATTATACTAAACATTTTTTTAAGTATCTCTCTTATTCACAGCATGGAAAATCAGGATGTAAAAAAATGTATTGGAATACAACGAGGAAGAAATGGATACAGAGATGTCGGAACTGACAAAAAGCATTGAATTTTTCTTTAAACCTGGGGGACGAATGCAATGTCCGGTGGAAGATTGTGGCGCTAAGTCCTTTGAAAACAGAACCAAGTATCAGAGACATTGGGAGGAAAAACACACTATGAAGTGTGTGAAGTATGAATGTTCAGTAGCCGGTTGTTTAGCGTCCTGTAGAAGGAAACATGACATCAAAATCCATTTGGTTCGCCAACATTATATGACAGATATGAGATTGATACAGTCTGCCGTAGAGAAATGCCAAAAAACACAAAGGAACAACAAAGGGTTTATTGACCCTGGTTTTTTTATATACAAAAACAGAGTGTTGGTACCTGATTCTGCCGGATCAACAGAGAGAGAAAATTCATCTAACACAAGTTCAGCCAAGCAAGTATCACCTTCACCTTCAGACAAAGCTGCTCAGGATTCACCTTCACTTTCAGTCAGGTCTACTAAGCAGTTATCATCCGTTGTGATTTCTAACCGGCAGTCAGCTTCTTCAGATGTGAATCCCACTAAGCACCTAGGCTCTAAGTCCGTAGTTTCAGTCCGTCTGGTATCATCACCCACTCCATCTATATCACTAATTTCATCTGTTCTAGCAGCTACAGGCAACCCTTCTAATGAGGATGCATATATGATGGACCTGAGTTTACAGTGTCAGTTCCGAGGAAGTTCCCAACCACTTCATCTAGAATTTCTTTGTCTGATTATCAGAAAAGATCTTACACTACTTCTACCGCTACTACTGCAACAGATACCACTTCTACAGATACTACGTCAACATATACTACTTCCACGGACACTACTGCAACATATACCACTTCTACAGATACTACGTCAACATATACTACTTCCACGGACACTACTGCAACATATACAGTACAGCCTGTGACATCCTCTTAGTTATGTCCACCCTCTTGCATGGTCAACATCCAATGGTGAACATTTATTGGGGTATTCAATCTTGAGATGTTGGCCATTTATTGGGGGTCATAAAACATAGGTAGATGTGTTATCTGATTATGTTACCTGTTAAAATCAATCAGGGTTGGAGTTTTAAGTTGGTATGTTTCATTAAAATTTACCTGTACAGGTAACTCAGGTTTCTTTTAAAATTGACATTTCACCCTTTTATTGAAAAT
>NW_027268631.1:0-49357 GCF_963676685.1 Mytilus edulis | reverse complement strand
GTTTTTTCTGCGATTCTTCTTCAATTGCTTTGCATTATGATTGGTGTGTATTTGTAACTTTCGTTGTATTTTTAACCAGATTTTTGTGACAAAAATTTCGGTTATTGATTTGGGGATGTACGGCTGGCAGTCAGCAGTAGGGCGGTCGGGCTGGCGGCAAACAAATGTTGTCTGTGCATTTACTCATGAACCATTCATCAAAAGCTTTTAAAATTTTAACATGTTGTTACTGACAACAAAATGAAGGTCAAGTTCAAGAATGATTTTGACTTTTACCGTTCAGGAGTTATGGTTCTTGAAAGATTGAAAAATGGCGTGTCCAGTCGTGTCTGTGCATTTATGCATGAACTGTCCAACCAAAGCTTCCCAAATTTTCCTATGTTTGTTACTGATGAAAAAATGGAGGTCAAGTTCAAGAATGACGATTTTTGACTTTTACCGGGCATTCAGTAGTTATGGTTCTTGAAAGATTGAAAAATGGGGTTTCCAGTCTTGTCCGTGCAGTTTTGCATGAACTGTTCAATCCAAGCTTCCCAATTTTAATATGTTATTACTGATGACAAAATGGAGGTCAAGTTCAAGAATGACGATTTTGACTTTTACTGTTCAGGAGTTATGGTTCTTGAAAGATTGAAAAATGTCGTTTCCAGTCATGTCAGTGCTTAAATTACTCATGAACTGTTCAACCAAAGCTTTTCAAATTTTCATATGTTGTTACTGATGACAAAATGGAGGTCAAGTTAAATAATGTTGATTTTGACTTTTACCGTTCAGGAGTTATGGTTCTTGAAAGATAAAAAAATGGCGTTTCCATTCATGTTGTTGCATTTACTCATGAACCATTCAACCTAAGCTCTTTCAAATTTTAATATGTTGATACTGATGACAAAATGCAGGTCAAATTTGATATTGACAATTTTTCACTTTCACCGTTCATCAGTTATGGTTCTTGTGATATTGCCAGGACACAAATAAATGTGACAGCCTCTTGTTTCTTGTAAAATGAAAAGAAAACGAAAAAGAAACCTAATGGGACAAAGAAATATGGACAACCGATAAGGAAACCTGGGAACTGGACATATAAATTTGTATACCCTTTATTTTAATGTAAACATTGATGAAATCACTCACTATACTGAGCCTTTTTTCACTGACTACAATACTGATGTACGATGTTAAATATTAAGGTATTGTAGCGTTACATCTCCTAGATTTAATATCAATAATACGAATTGATGTGAAACAAGTGGCGGAAAATTAGTAGCCTACATGGTTAACGTTGTCTTGTATTAGTATTTTTAAAATCAAATGTACACACTGCTTTAAATATCAAGCCGCTTAATTCTTCTCTGAAAATTTAATCCCTAGTAGCCATACATTTTATTTTATAATATTACAATTGAAAACAGTCTCAGTATGCTGTTTTTCTATAGTTGAAAACATTAAAACATAGGCGAAATTAAGATTCCAAAGGGACATTCATACTCACAGACTCCATAGGCGGATTTAGGGGGGGGGCCCAGGGGGCCCGGGCCCCCCCTTTTCGGGAAAAAATTTGGTTGCTTATATAGGGAATCACTGAAGCGTGACTGGAGCGGGCCCCCTCTTAGGTCAGTCAGTGGCCCCCACTTATGAAAATTTCTGGATCCGCCACTGAAGTCTATAATTAACTGACAACGCCATCACCAAAAAAAGAAGAAAAAAAGACAATCAGACATTAACAATAGTTTACAAAACACAACATGTAAAACTGAAGTCTGAGCAACACACACCTCACCATTAACACTGGGGTTGATCTCAGTTGCTCCGGAAGGGTAAGCAGATATAGCTCCACATGTGACTCCCGTTAACATAGACATGAATTTATATCATTCTACTAAGGAATGTTGAAATTTGGAAGTTAATCTTATTTATATTGGTAATTTTTAAAGATTTTGGTCCTATGCCAAGACAACTGAAAATTCATTCTCTGTTGGTTTTTCTATGACGAAAAGGATACTATATTTTACATAACTTATCTGATCGCCAAACACCAGATTATAAACAATTGATGTCATTTACTAAATAACACCTTACCCTGAACAGTTCCTTGCCATACCACAGCATTAACGACCTGGTTGACCTGTTTGATGTTGTCTAATTTACCATGACTCTTTGCTTGCAAAAGCATAGGAATGAGTAAATCCAATATTGTGTTTTACCTGGTTTCCTGTAACTGTTTAAATTCGATTAAAATAGTTTATATGAGGCTTTTTCAAAATGTGACATAAACAGTGGCAGATACAGGGGCGAGTTCCGGAGGTTGAAACCCTTTTTTTCTGACGACCAATGCATTTGAATGGGGACATAAAGTTGGACCCCCATCCACCCTTTTCTCCTTGGTTGGGACCTCCCCTCTACTTTTTTGAAAATGGCTGGATATATCTGTAACTTGTCCTTATCGATGTTTTGGGCGCAACCATTAAGGATAGTACATATAGTTGCAACTGTGTTATTTACCAATAGTTATGTAACCAACATCTTCTTTCTTTATAAGAACCTTTGAATTCATTGAAACCAAATATTGTATTTATGTTCTTGATGAGGTGCTTACCAGGTTACCTACCAAGTTTTGTAACCTTGTCACTGATTTGTCATCCCAGAAAGCTACCATCAGGGTACCTAGTTTTAGGAATTACATAAAAAATTCTTACATGAATCACTCATAGTGATAGGAATAATATATGACATGAATGTTTCTTATGAGATGTAAACTTGAATTAGCATTCTTACTTTTTTATCCTAGAAAGTTGCCTATAGTGGCCCTTAGTGTAACATAGTAACCTATTGGAAAAACATACTATTATAAAATTGTCTTCCAGAGAAAAGCTTCAAATGGATCCAAAGGAAGCCAAGGCTTGATGTAGAAATAAGGCTATTATTTGACCTAAATTGGTGACTTCATATACAATGCCACTCGGATGGAAGGTTGGCTAATTGGCACTCATACCATGGCCACATCTTCTTATTTTATATGATTAATTGTTTCTTAAGAGCTGTGTTGTTGCTTTGTTGCCTATCTCAGTATCTGTTATCTAAGTAGGCTTCAGTAAGGGGGCTTTATAGTTAAGCATATGCTGGGAAATACTTACAAATTTAAGTCTTCCATTTAGATCCAATAAAAGAATTGAATCCAGTAATGATTTGTATGTTCCGTATGAGGTGCTAACAAAAGTAAAAAAAAATGTACTTTGTTGCTAATCTGTCCTCTAAGATTTTTTAATATGTAACCTTATAGAAAATACATATTTTTCAAAATTAGATATAAAGTTCAATGTATTATTTTCATAGTTTTTTTTATGGCCCAGAACAAAGTTGTCAGGGCAATATAGTTTTACCCTTGTCTCAGTCATTCTGTCATTCGCTCATTCCACAACAAACCATTACACAGTCTTTTTTTCTAAACACTTTTAGATATTTGGCTGATTTTTGGTATGTGAGTTAACCATGATGAGTTACAGATCAAGTTTGAGTTTAATTTTTTGCAGAAATTTCTGACTTTGGACCCTGATAAATTGTTGAAAATCACAGTTAAGATTTTGAGCTAATTTTTGATATTTAAAAAAAAATACAATCCCAATTCAACATCCCAAAATTTTGAAAAACGAATTCCTGGATCCTTAAAGGGTCAATCTCGAAATCTTAAGCTTAAAAACACATGATCCCTGAGTCCCGATAAAGGTCCTATCCCACCTCATAGAAAGTAGGGGTAAATGCAAGGTTTGTCTATTATTCTATTATTATGAAATTTGCTATGAAAAGACTTTGAATATTTGCATACTTTAAATGTTAAGGTATTGCTATTTTAATTGCAACATATGAATTATTGAATAACAAATAAACATGATCTACAAATACATGTAGACCAGACATATCTCTGTGTTAATGTTTCTTTTTTTTTTCTTTTCAGAAATCAAGTTGACCAAGCATATAATATCAAACAGGTAGGAAACTTACATAAATAATAAGTTATCAGTTTTCATAGGAGCTCAGCGGAAAATATATATTTGGGTGTTATCTAAAATTCATTGCATGCTTGATTAATTCACAAATCTTTTTGAGGTGGGTTTAAACATATTTTATTGTTTCAAATGACAAATGGATCAGACACAATTGAATTTTGCATCTTATTTACTGACTTCTCTCTGTGAAGTTTAACTCTAAAGTTGATCATTGGACTCTAAAAGTTGAGTTATATTTCAATCATCTTGTCCTTTCTGATTCCTTCATTGTTTCTTATCGCCCCACTGTTGTATGTTGATTCATCCTTCTGTTGTCAACACTATCAATAACTCAAAAAAGCTTTCAGCTGAATTTTCATGAAACTTTGGTGAATTGTTGATATATAGAGAATAATACATGGCAAAATCCGTATCATATGTCGTATCATCCCGTGACATCAATATCAGCCCAAGGGCCTTTAGGCCCGAGGGATGATATTGGTCGAGGGTGATACGGCATGTGATACGGATTTTGCCATGTATTATACGCTTTATCATATATTTCAACAGAAGAGTATTATATTATATGAACTGTTTTCTGATCTCGATAGATTAGCACTGGGTTACCTTCAGTTCTGCTTTTGTCTTGGTTCAAAGCCTTAAAATAACTGCTTATACAAAGCACCTGGGTTACCTTACCATTTGCCTGCTGCTGTTTTAAAAATATTTTGTTTATTATTGTATTTATTTGAGTGTTTTGTATTTTTTATAGTTGCATTTAGTGTGCCAAAAAATATGCAAACTTGATGTTCGTGACGTCACATACAATATGAAAACTTGACGTTCGTGACGTTACATACCAAACAATGACCTCATTAAAAAAAATGACCTATATTTATGGTCATGACAATATGCGTAAATGTAACAGCCACTATGTTCCGCCAGTTACTTTGTTCCGGCGGAACTTTCTAACTAGTTATTTCGTTCCGTTGGAACTTTTCAACTAGTTGTTTTGTTCCGAGTGCAGTTGAAAAGTTCCAGAAAAAAGTAGCTAGTTGAAAATTCCCGGAACAATGTAGCTAGTTGAAAAATTCTGGCCGGAACAAAACAACTAGTTATATCGTTCCAGATCAAATCAGATAGTCAATTTATTCCAGCATATCATAATAACTGTTCATTACACTCAGTATAAAACCCCCTGATCGCCCAGCTGGCAACAATTAATATTTTTCATCCAATGTCTATCCTTTTAATAACCAAAACCCAGTAGGACAACTACATTTTTGATGGGAAGTCATGATTGACACATGTATTACCCATTCTCTAAACATATTTTCTTATAGATCTCTTTTTAAAGCTTCTACGATAAATTCATTGTTTTTACGCTTTTGAATCTGAATTGCTTCAAAGATACATCCCAGAAGAGAGTTATTACAAGTCTGATTTTGACAAATACATGTCAACACAATGTGTTCTTTTATGAAAAAACGAAACTCAAAATCTCATAAATAAATAGCATTAATATCTAGTATAATAACCAATCTGTGATGTAATTAGATGACACAGTATTGTGCAATAGCAAGAAATTTTCAATTGCACAGTGACAATATTGTGCAATAGCAAGAAATCTTCAATTGCAAAGTATTGTGCAATAGCAAATATTTTCAATTGCACAGTATTGCGCAATGGCAAGAAGTATCTAATTGCACAATATTGTGCAATAGCAAGAAATTTTCAATTGATTGGAGTTATCTTTCTTTGTCCAGAATAGTAGTTGAATCAACTTAAATCATTGTTTTATACAATATACAATGTATATTTACTTTTACTACCAACTGATAAATTAAAACCATTCAGTGATAACAAGCACCTTTTGGTACATTTTAATATTTTATGATGTATTTAAATGAGTAGTTATTGTTGCAAACTCCATTAGAAATTTGAATTGAGATCAGTTTTGGATAAAGGGAAAGGGGTATGTGAAAAAAAAATGGGGGGGGGGGGGTTAAATTTTTTTCATTTTAGATTTCATAAATAAAAAGAAAATTTCTTCAAACATTTTTTTGAGAGGATTAATATTCAACAGCATAGTGAATTGCTCAAAGAAAAAAAAAGTATTTTAAGTTCATTAGACCACAATCATTCTGTGTCAGAAACCTATGCTGTGTCAACTATTTAATCACAATCCAAATTTAGAGCTGAATCCAGCTTGAATGTTGTGTCCATACTTGCCCCAACGGTTCAGGGTTCAACCTCTGCGGTCATATAAAGCTGGGCCTTGTGGAGCATCTGGTTGGCTCATATCTGAAACCAAAGCATTAAGAGCAAATTTGTCAGAAAAAAAAATGTTTTTAGGTCATTATATATTTGCTCTGAAATTTTCAGACCATTCAGGCAAACAATTGTTGGGTTGCTGCCCCTTAATTCCAAATTTTATGAAAATTTTGCATGTTATTATCTTGAATATTTTTATAGATAAAGATACAGTGTAAACAGCAATAATGTTTTTGCAAAGTAAGACCTTAAAATAAGTCAGCATGACTTAAATGGTCAATTGACCCCTTAAGGAGTTATTGCCCTTTATAGTCTATTTTTAACAATTTTCATAAATTCTGTAAATTTTTCAAAATATTTTCCACTAAAACTACTAGGCCAAGTTGATTAATGATAGAGATAATTGTAAGCAGGAAGAAAGTTCAGTCAAAAAAGATCTACAAACACATCACCATTACCAAAACAAAATTTTGTCATGAATCCATCTATGTCCTTTGTTTGATATGCACATAGACCAAATTGAGCAACACCCACATTTATTTTGTGACAAAAATCTATATTATGTCAAAAATTTTATCACAATCCAAATTCAGACAGTATCAAGCTATGTTCAGGGGTTGACCACTGTGGTCTTAAAAAACTCTGCCCTGTGGAGAACCTGGATAAAACTAAAAACCCTTGTTATATGATGTTGTTGTTGTTGTTGTTGTTGTAGTGACCAAGTGACATTTTCAGAAGAATCAGAAAAGCAGTTGTTGGTTTGCTGCCCTGTATTAGTAATTTTAAGGAAAATTTGCTTTTTTTTTCCAGCCTAGCTCGACTCAGGGGTTATGATCCGGTGGCTACGACGGCTGTGGCATTAGCTTACTTCTTAAAAGCTTTATATTTTAGAAGGTGGAAGACCTGGATGCTTCATACTTTGAATATACATATGCCTCATTTTTCGAAGTTTCTGTCAGTCGCATGTCCAATGTCCTTGACTTTATTTCATGGTTCAGTGACTACTTGAATAAAAAGTTAAAAATTTTTTTAATGTTAAATTCTCTATTATTATAAGTTATAGGCTAACTATATTTGGTATGTGCATACCTTGCTAGGTTCTCGTGCCCGTCAGACAGTTTTCACTTGACCTCACCCTCTTTTCACGGATCAGTGAACAAGGTAAAGTTTTGGTGGTCAAGTCCATATCTCAGATACTATAAGCAATAGGTCTACTATATTTGGCGTATAGAATGATTGTAAGGTGAACATGTCTTGCTGGCAGGTGTCATCTGACCTTGACCTCATTTTCATGGTTCAGTGGTCAAAGTTAAGTTTTTGAGTTATGGTCTTTTTTTCTAATACTATATGCAATAGGTCAACTATCTTTGGTGTATGGAAATATGTTATGATCTATATGTCTGTCGCGCAGGTTAATTTTGACCTTGACCTCATTTTAACAGTTCATTTCTCAGTGTTTAGTTTTTCTGTTTTGGTCTGTTTCTCTTTAACTATAAGCATAAGGTCAACTTTTTATTTGTTGTATGGAAGTATTGTTAGCTGTACATGTCTGCCTGGCATGGATCATCTGACCTTGACCTCATTTTCATGGTTTATTGGTCAATGTTTATTTTTGTTGGTTAATTTTATAGTTTATGTGACAGTTGTGGTAAAGCTTTATACTTAGGACTATCAACATAATATCAATGATAAGTAAAGAAAGAGGGACATTTCAGCGTGTGCACTCTGGTGGTTACTATCTTGAATATAAATATAGATTGAGATGAACTGTAAACTGCAATAATGTTCATCAAATAAATCATAAATCAACATTGAAAGCCAAAAGTATAATGGTTGCAGTATTTCATGCATCAATTAAAAAAAATTATCTTAACACAGACTCCTCAGAGCCTCTATAGTTATTTAAAATGCTGCTTATCTATGTTGGGGCCTCAGGTAAGATAAGTTATGTAGCTTTTAGTGTACAACCCTCTTAAATGAGGTATTATTGTTTTTGTTTGCTAAGAAATGAATATAAATTTTAACAAAAAACACAATTGATTTTTTTTGTAGGAAAATTTTCCACCTGGTGACAGATTTCTTAAATCTAAATGTGCAGGTTAGTTTTTGAGTGAAGATCATCAATGCTGGAAATATTAAGTCATACAAATGCATGAAATTTTTCTCCTATTACTTCAACAGAAAAAAGGTACTTTTACAAAAATGTAGGCTTCTTTCAAAGGCAGATTTTGAGCATAATTGAAAGGTATAAGATAAAGTTCATTTATAGGAAAATACAATGTATAGTGAAATCCTATATTAAGAAAAACAATTGACTTGGACCTGTGAACCCCCTTAATTCATATTATATATGAAAAGTAAATGTTTATCATTGTTTTTACTATAAGAATGATTTTTGTGGATCAAATCTGTCAATAAAATGGTTTGCCTTTGTTTCACTTTCAATGTGAGCTTTTCTCATCACTTGGCATCTGCCATTGTCCCTCCTCATAGTCCATTGTCATATACTTATAATAAAACTTTTATAGAAATCTTTTCCTCTAAAACTACTGAGACAAAATTAAGCTGACATGGTTACAATCATCATTAAGGTATCTTGGTAAAAAAATTTGTTAGATGATCCTGCCTGCCAATCAAGATGACAGACATGGCTAAAAAAAGGACATAGGAGTAAAATGCAGCTTTTTGTAAATAATTCTGAAACTAAAGCACTAAGTCTTTAATGTAAATTTTTAACGATTTTTTTCGTAAACTTTTCTTTAAAAAAATTATTTTCCAGCAGTTAATTAATCTACGGGCCAATTAGAATTAAACTAAGCCACAATGCCATCCAACTAACATGGCAATCATGTCTGAATATAGTACATAGGGATTAACTATTGAAGTGTAAGGGAAAATTGTTAAAAAAAACCCAACAATTTCAAATGGTCTTAACTTGAAAACTAATTTAAATAATGATAAGGGGTCTTCAGTAAGTATTGTCTAAGTCAAGATACTAGTGGGATAACCTTTTTTATTTTAATTATTAGGGTATCTTATACTATTTATTATGATTCATAACTCATTTTACATGATTTACAAAACCACAGAAGATTCATGTAAGCGACAAGAGCTAGCCTCTAATTTTAAACAAAAATTGCTATTGTTGAAGATGCAGGTGAGCAAGCCCACCTTGTTAGAGACACTAGTTCCCCTGCTTCATACTTATGTGTTTGAATTTAAGATAAGAAATCAACTAAATATTTAATCTCCATGTACAACAGAGGTACCACAAGCACCTGAAAATTTGAAGGTGAAGACGAGGACCAATGACAAGTTGACTTTGGAATGGACAAGGCCAAAGGCAATTGGCGATTCAAAGGTTACTGGGTACAATATTTCCCTGAAAATGGTTGATTCTGATGACTGGAAAAAGATTGGACGAGGCAGATCATTTGTCACCTCCTATACCATTAAGAATCTGAAGCTGGACAAACATTATGTATGTAGTGTCAGTGCTGAAAACAAAGTTGGTAAAGGACCAGCAGCCGAGGTAGAGTCTCCTGTTGTTCAACATCAAAAGCCAGGTGAATTGAAGTTCTGTCTGAGTTCATTCAAAATTAAAGGCTGAATTGGATTTTTTAGTTCCTGAGTGATTAAGTTAATTTTATTTTATATATGGTTGAAAACATTTTTGGATTGATTTTGGAAGTTATGGTCCAAACTCATGTCCACGTCGTTGTGAGCATTTGTGTCAGATTATTATTTAGTTATAAGACCATTGGTTTCTTGATAATAACTTAAGGATGTACTTAGGTGAGGTTTTGGAATTTGTGTCAAATGTTCGGACTCCTTGGTGTTTTTCCATATAATACAATGTAAAATATTTTGCCCCATAACACCCATTTATTTTTTCATGTAAGACTTAATAGCTCATGAAAGTTCATTTACCAAAATTTTAGAAGATTCTTAATTTTCTTTCTTTTGTTTTGAGACCTAATAATACCAATGCAAATATAAGGTAAAAGTCTGAGTCAGCCTTTTCCCGCCATTTTTTAAATCTCAAATATCTCGAAAAAGAGGTCCATGACCTATCAATATTTTTAGCTTATTTTTATCCTTAATTGATGCTCTATCAACTTATAGTATCAATTTTAACTTCTTAATTTATTAATTTTCACCTAACCTCACCTAAGTACATCCTTAAGTATTTATAAGAAAATAGAAATATATGAAATTTTAAAACTAGGTTTGAAATCATAAAAGGAAGGCTGGGATTTATTTAGGGGGTTTTGGTTCGAACAGTTTATGTATAAAGGGCCAAAAAAGGGCTAAAATAAGCATTTTTATAGTTTCCAGAAAATAAACCGTATGTAAGTATAAATACAATCTTACTGAAACTGCTAATTTAAATTTTTCAGCTATTTTTTGTGTGAGTTTCTACTACTGTCCGACTATAACATAGCTCTTTTCTGTGTACTTTTTGTGTTGAAAACTTTGATGCCCCACCTACGTTCGTCTCTGTCCCGCTTCAGGTTAAAGTTTTTGGTCAAGGTATTTTTTTATGAAGCTGAAGTCCAATCAACTTGAAACTTAGTACACTTGTTGCTTATGATATTATGTTTCTAATTTTTAAGCCAAATTAGACTTTTGACTCCAATTTCAGGGTCCACTGAACATATAAAATGAAAGTGCCAGTTTCAGGTTAAAGTTTTTGGTCAAGGTAGTTTTTGATGATTCAATCAACCTCAAAACTTGGTACACATGTTACCTTTATATGGTATGATCTTTCTAATTTTAATGCCAAATTAAACTTTTTACCCAATTTCCCGGTCCATTAAATATGGAAAATAATGTGTGAGTGGGGCATCTGTGTACTTTGGACACATTCTTGTTTTCAGGCAGTTTTGCAGTGCCAAACTATATGTATCAACTGGGTGTTTTACAGTGAAAGTACCTATGTGTAGTTACAAGTTGGTCTAATTTGCTGATAACAAAATCAATACTTATACCAAACATAACAATGTTTAAAGATTTAATTACAGTGTTAAATAGGTAACCTTGAAAATATGAGCATAAGTTTATAAGTATAACAACCTGATAATGAACATAAGTATAACAAACATGAACAATTCCACATATGTCATAAGTATAACAAACATGAACAATTCAACATATGTCATAAGTATAACAAACATGAACAATTCCACATGTGTCATAAGTATAACAAACATCAGGTTGTTTATTTTAAGGGTGTTTATCATTATACTATAGTTAATCTATCATATTATCATGATTATTGTTCAAGATTTAGGCCATACTGGTAATTTAGACCTTTTGTTTTACAGTGAAAGCTATTGAGAAAGCCAGAACAAGCAAACAATCTATCAAAGATAAGAAAGAAAATGAAGCGCTATATAGTGATGTAGTCAAAAAGAATTTAACTAGCAGACCAACAACAGGTAAAAAATGATTGAGAAAATTTAAATAAATGGGCTTAAATAAGTTATATTTGAATATGCCTAGTCATATTCACTCTGCTAGTTCAAGATAAAGGACCAGTAATGACCCATCAAATTGTGCAATCAAAAAGACATCAAAATTTTCATAGGGAAGAGTGAAAAAAGGACATATGTTACATGATATAGATATGTTTGAAATATATAAAGTTATGTGAAATATATAGAAAAAGACTTGATTAACTCATATATTTTAAAGATTGGACTTTTAACCAAAGCCAAAAATTTGAAAAAAAAAGGTATTTCATTTCTGACTGTCTTAGGAATCCAGTGAAGTAAAACAATGTTAGGCTTATCTGAAAAAGCATCAAAATTTGCCACAAATTTATATTTCCTTTACATAACTGTTGTAGCA
This sequence comes from Mytilus edulis, assembly GCF_963676685.1. Lineage (NCBI taxonomy): Eukaryota > Metazoa > Mollusca > Bivalvia > Mytilida > Mytilidae > Mytilus > Mytilus edulis. The sequence continues at coordinate 37,250 of NW_027268631.1, read as the reverse complement.
ATATATTTACAGTTAATGAAGTTTTCCAATGTTCGATCTTGTTTTAATTTTGCAGTTTAATTAGGGAAGATTTCAAAATCTTGATCAATGCAAGTATGTCACTAAAAATGGTGGGTTGATAGAAATAAAACTATTGTTTGTGCTGCAGGAGCTTAGAAAGTTTGAAATAGGATCTTTATCAATTAAGAGATAAAAAGTTGCCATTCAATGTTTTGGTCAGAAATTTCCATGTTTTCTATAGGGACTAGCCTCGCTTTAATGTACAACATTGAACCCTTACAAAACATTAAAAAATAAAAACTGTTAGACTTGAGAGAAATCTTAGACCAATGCACTGGTGCAGTGAATGTAAACATGGTATCAGTATATAGCTGGGCTGTTAATAAAATTGAGAAAGGTAATGGGGAATGTGTCAAAGCGACAACAACCCGACCATAGATTAGACAACAGTCGAAGGCCACCAAAGGGTCTTCAATGTAGCGAGAATCTCCTGCAACCGTAGGTGTCCTTCAGCTGGCCCCTTAAATAATATGTATACTAGTACAGTTATAATGGACATCATACTAAACTTTGAATTATTCACAAGAAACTAAAATTGAAAATCATACAAGACTTACAAAGGACAGAGGCTCCTGACTTGGGACTGGCGCTAAATTGCGGCCGGGTTAAACATGTTTATGAGATCTAAACCCTCCCCTATACCACTAGCTAATGTAGAAAAGTAAACACATAACAATACGCAGGGGTGTGGAAATATTTGTTGTGAGCACTTGTCCCTGGGCAAGTAAAACAAAAATTTTACTTGTCCAGAATTTTTTTTACTTGCCCTGATGATTTCAATAAATATTGAAGTATTTCTTGTTAGCTAATATATGATTCTTACTTAGCACTGTTGTTCATTATAAACACATGAAATTCATTTGTTAATATGTGTAAAAAATTAGGAAATTGATAAACATCAATGGGACAAAACCTAACAGCAAACCAACCAATGAAATGACATGTAAAGAACAATTTTGCAGCAGTTTTTTTAATAAAAATTGTAGCCAGTAGCTACAGATACTAAATTTGAGGACAGTGATTGAAGAAATGTAAACTGAATAATAGATTAACTATTTCTTGATTAATATTTATTATTGTATTGATGGGCAATTAAAACGTCCCTTCTATTTACCACTTGACAACAAATAATGTTGACCTTACATCTATAAATAAGACAAAACTTAATTTATTTTCCGAATTTCCATAGATAGCCAGGGTCAATCTGATATCCACGATGTCTGAAATTCTCGCTTCTGTTTTTTTTTTTAAATACTCTGTGTCCTCCATTTGCATTTAAGGTTTTCTACTCGACTCATGACTCTTTTTGTCTTGCTTGCCCAGCTTTTTATTAAGTACAGTGAAACCTGTCCAAACCGAACACCCACGAGACTTTGCGTTTTGTTCGGTTTTCACAGGTGTTCGGATTATAGAGATAAACGGAAGTTGACACCAAAATAATTTTGGCACTTACTGACACGGGATTATAGGTGACACAATAGACGACAAATTATTTTTGTGTTGATTTAAATGTAAATGTAAAAAATATAAGTAGAGATGATCAACGTTTTGCTTCATTTTTGTTAATAAATCAAACACAACTCCGTCAATCACGCTCGTCGTTGTGAGATGTCCGACAAAGAGAAATTTTGCTTTTGATAATTATTTTCTCATCTATAATTCACTGACTAATTCAGGTTCGCAGACGCTTTCAAATGACGATTCCGTAGTTGAATCTGGAATGTCATTGTACACACGAGTTCTCCACTTAACCTGGTCACCTGCTGATTGATACTTCGACACACGATAAGAGTGAAACAAAAGCAGGGGTCCAGTTTATTCTCGGACTTTATCGTTGCTGAATAGCTAACGGAAGTCTTTGGGAGCATGTGTATCAAATATATAGGGCCTCTAACGAGAATCCGACAATCGAAAGCCATATACCTTGTTGTGTTGCATGACTTCTTAATCCAGTGAAAAGCTTTAAAACTATTATTTAATTAAACAGTTTAGCTACAAAATGGCAGTTGCGAGTTTGTGGTCGTAATTATTTGAGTAACGTGCATTTAACTGATCTGAAAGTTCCTTCCTTGTCATTATCGGCCATGGGGGTAGCTGACCAGTTTAACATTTCTTTACAAAAAATTACTTTAGACATGGACACAAACATGCTAATTAATTTGTAATAACAACTCACCAGTTAATTAACCTCAAATACCCTCTGGGATACTCTGTCTTCCTGTGTTTGTTTAATTAAATCATGCAAATAATTAAAAATGCTTTTTTGTTTTGATTGCTATTGATCGATTTTGACAGGTAATTTTTAAAGACAAATTTACTAACTAGCCTTCAAAAAGCGTTCGGAATTCGGTGTTGACAGGGTTCGGTTTTGTCAGGTTAGATTAACGTTAATTGATAGGGAAATTTTTCGGGACTTTGAAAATTGTTCGGTTTAAACTGAAATTCGTTTTTATCAGGGTTCGGTTTACCCAGGTTTCACTGTATTTATCAATCTGAATCTCGATACAAAATTTAAAGAAATGACACTTCCGGTAAATGATGGATAAAACCTAATCGACAATCCCGGGTCAATGGACAAAGCCAATGCAATGTTACGCGACTCTGGTTCGCATACTTATTTTTATTTATTTTGGTTATTGATCTATTTCAGGTATCATGTAATATTTATCGTCATGAACATTGATGTTTTTACTTGCTGAACATTGGTTTCTTTTACATAAATTAAACATCTTTATACGTTTTGAAATTAATTTTATGTTTTTGTTGGACTTTGTCTTGTAAATTTTTTTACTTGTCCACCGGCAACCAAGACAAAAATAATTACTTCTCCGGTTGTTCAAATGGCGAGTCAGGCATAGCATTTCCACACCCCTAATACGCACATTAAAATTCAGTTCAGGAGAAGTCTGAGTCCGATGTCAGAAGATGAAACAAAATAAGATAAATAAAATGACAATAATACATAAATAACAACAGACTACTAGCAGTTAACTGACATGCCAGCTCCAGACCTCAATTAAACTGATTGAAAGATTATGTCTTCATCATATGAATATCAGGCACAATCCCTCCCCTTAGGGGTTCAGTATCATACTATCTAACTGTGCACCACTTATTGCGGAACCTGTTTTTGTATTGTTATGAGTTACAATTTATGACAAAAATAAGCAAAGACCCATCGAAACAACATCTGATAAACAAATTTAATAATACTTTTAGATATTTGGATGATATTTTGGCTCTCAATAATGACGACTTCAGTATGTATATTAATGAAATTTATCCTGTTGAACTTACTTTAAATAAAGCTAATACTAACAATGACCACTGCCCTTTTCTCGATCTTGATATCTATATCATTAATGGAAAGCTGAATACTAAAATTTATGATAAAAGGGATGATTTTTCATTTCCTATCGTTAATTATTCGTTTTTAGATGGTGACGTTCCCTTGTCACCATCTTACGGTGTTTATATATCTCAACTTGTACGATTCGCTCGTGTGTGTAACAATGTTTTAGATTTTAACGAGAGAAATTTATGTATTACTGAAAAATTATTACACCAGAGTTTTCGATATCACAAACTAGTCAAAACATTTACTAAATTTTATCATCGGTATAAAGACATCATTCGTAAATATAGCTCAACATGCAGACTTCTAATACGTTCAGGTATTTCACATTCAATTTTTTATGGAAATATTCTTTATAAAGCACAAAGGTGTCAGTATTCACCTCAGAAACTTACAAAACCTTTGAATAGACTTATTAAGAAGGGATATAATTACGATACTGTTGTCAAGTCATTAAAGATTGCATATTTTGGCGTTAATATTGAGTCACTGATAAGGTCTTTGCATCGGAACTAAACACATTTATTCTAAAAACAGTTGTTGGCATGACACGGGTTATGTTCTTCTCATATATGTTATGATGGTATGATACTAAACCCCTAACGGGAAGGATTGTGCCTGATGTTCATATGATGAAATCATAATCTTTCAGTCAGTTTAATTGAAGTCTGGAGCTGGCATGTCAGTTAACTGCTAGTAGTCTGTTGTTATTTTCGTATTATTGTCATTTTGTTTATTTTTTTTTGTTACATCTTCTGACATCAGACTCGGACTTCTCTTGAACTGAATTTTAATGTGCGTATTGTTATGCGTTTACTTTTCTACATTGGTTAGAGGTATAGGGGGAGGGTTGAGATCTCACAAACATGTTTAACCCCACCACATTTTTGTGCCTGTCCCCAGTCAGGAGCCTCTGGCCTTTGTTAGTCTTGTATTATTTTAATTTTAGTTTCTTGTGTACAATTTGGAAATTAGTATGGCGTTCATTATCACTGGACTAGTATATATTTGTTTAGGGGCCAGCTGAAGGACGCCTCCGGGTGCGGGAATTTCTCGCTACATTGAAGACCTGTTGGTGACCCTCTGCTGTTGTTTTTTATTTGGTCGGGTTGTTGTCTCTTTGACACATTCCCCATTTCCATTCTCAATTTTATCATAAAATATATGAGAAAAACATAACCTGTGTCATCAGCCAACAACTGTTTTATTCCTTTTTGTCTTATATTTTTGTTTTAAGAATCATAGAAATATATACATGTAGAAAGCAAATGTTAATAGGCAAAATGATCAAAAAGTCAAGATCTAAAACAAATAAGTGAACATTCCCAAAATTGTCAGTTGACCCTTTATTGAAGTTATTGTCCTAAATGACTTTTTTATTATCAGCTTTTTGCATTTTTGCCTATTATTTTGAAAATAGTTGTATCAGTGAAGACATTTGTGTGTCAACAAACTCTTGTTTTACAGTGAAATCTATTGGGAAAGCCAGCCCTAGCCAACCATCATTCAAGAATAAGAAAGGAGGAAATAAAGTATTATATTGTGATAAATTTAAAAGGAATTTAACAAGTCCACCAATAGCAGGTAACAACTATTTGAGTAAAATGTGTTTTTAAAGGATTAGAAAATTCTGCTTGGGATGAATGTAGCTATACAGTCAAACCTGCACTACTGGTCACCTTGTTTCAACAGTCAATTGCAACCAATGGTGGCTTTCAAATCTTTCTTTTTTTTTACTCTATATTATTTTAAGTATTATAAGAAAGATAGAAAGCAAATTTAAATAGACAAAAGATCGAAGAGTCAAGATCTAAAGCAAATGAGTCTTATGGCAAAAATCGTCAGTTGACCCCTTATTGAATTGATTGCCCTTAAATGACTATTTTATTTTCAGCTGTTTACATATTTCCTATTTTATTTTGAAAACATTATATTTATGATCAGCATCTGCAAAATAAGATCTACAAATGGACCATCATGGATGAAATATTTAGTCTACTGATATTGGAGCTTTTTCCCTTTAAAGATTTAGCTCATGACATCTTCCCTTTAAAAGTGCACCAGTGTCCGTCAAATATCTAAATAGGCTGTAATCAAGCTTTTCTCATCACTTTGCATCTGTCATATACTTATAAATAAACTTTTATCAAAATCTTTTCCTCTAAAACTTCTGAGACAAAATTAAGCTGACGTGGTTACAATCATCATTAAGGTATCTTGGAAAAAAATGTGTTAGATGATCCCGCCTGCCAATCAAGATGACAGACATGGCTAAAAAAAGGACATAGGAGTAAAATGCAACTTTTTGTAAACAGTTCTGAAACTAAAGCACTTAGAGCAAATCTGACATGGGATAGAAATGGTCATCAGATTAAGATCAATTAGTCCTGAAAACTTAAGACTAATCAGACAACTGGTTGTTGGATAACTGTCCCTGAATTTGTAATTTTAAGGAAATTGAGCAGTTTTTTGGTTATTATCTAATGTATTATTATAGACAAAGATAATGTATATAAGATCTAAAAAGAAGTTGATATGACAAAAATATTCAATTGACCCCTTAAATTGATATTGCCTTTTAAAGTGAATTTTTAACAATTTTTTCGTAAATTTCTCCAGTTAATCTACGGGGCCAATTAGAATAAAACTAAGCCACAATGCTTATACTATTTATTATGATTTAAACCTTATTTTAAATGATTTTCAAAACCACAGAAGATTCATTTAAGCGACACAGGCTCATGAGAGCTAGCCTCTAGTTTTAAACAAAAATTGCTATTGTTGAAGATGCAGGTGAGCAAGCCCAGCTTGCTAGAGACTCTAGTTTCCCTGCTTCATACTTATGTGTTTGAATTTAAGATAAGAAATCAACTAAATATTTAATCTCCATGTACAACAGAGGTACCACAAGCACCTGAAAATTTGAAGGTGAAGACGAGGACCAATGACAAGTTGACTTTGGAATGGACAAGGCCAAAGGCAATTGGCGATTCAAAGGTTACTGGGTACAATATTTCCCTGAAAATGGTTGATTCTGATGACTGGAAAAAGATTGGACGAGGCAGATCATTTGTCACCTCCTATACCATTAAGAATCTGAAGCTGGACAAACATTATGTATGTAGTGTCAGTGCTGAAAACAAAGTTGGTAAAGGACCAGCAGCCGAGGTAGAGTCTCCTGTTGTTCAACATCAAAAGCCAGGTAAATTGAAGTTCTGTCTGAGTTCATTCAAAATTAAAGGCTGAATTGGATTTTTTTAGTTCCTGAGTGGTTAAGTTAAATTTGAATTATCTGTAACTTTTAAAAGACATGATCAGAAAAGTGCAATTAATGTAAACACCAAATTAATCCAGTGTTCTTATCATTTTCTTACACTATGTTGATACCAGCTGTTATTACTCACATGACTTGATAAAAAAAAAATCTCCATTGAAAATATGGGAAAAAAATATTATATTATGTTCTAACTTTCTCATTCAAAGTTTAGGAATTTTGTTTTCAGCTCACCTGGCTCAAAGGGCCAAGTGAGCTTTTCTCATTACTTGGCGTTCGTCATTGTCGGCGTAACTTTTCACATTTTGAACATCTTCTAGAGAACCACTGAATGAAATGGAACCAAACATAGCATGAATGATCCTTATGAGGTGTTGACCAAGTGTTGTTAGTTTGTAGCTGATCCATTATCCAAGATGGCTGCCAGCAGAGGACTTAGTTAAACTTAGTACCCTATGGGAAATACTTACAAATGTCTTCTTTTAGAGAACCACTAAATGGAATGAAACCAAACATAGCATGAATGTTCCTTATGAGGTGTTGACCAAGTGTTAACACTCAGGCCTCTACAATAACTTTTTTTTCAACTTGTCCTGTAGGACAAGCACATACCAAAATTTACTTGTCCGAATGAAATTGTTACTTGTCCAAAAATTTATTAAAAATAACCTTTTTTACATTTTTAGTTGATTAAAGGAACAAAACGAATTTAAACAATATAACAGAATTTGATGTATTTTTTAAAAAATACTTTTCAAAAATATGAGTCAAGTACAACTGCGAAACTAGTCATATCACAGGAATTAGGTTCTAGCTTCCATCAATGCTAGTCTCATCAGATTCTTAATCATGAGGCACCATCTGATAGGCCTGTACACTCATTGGATTTGTATTCTGTTTATTTTTTTTTGAGTTAAAAAAAAAGTTTATTCAAATGCAATCAATAAAAAGAAGATAAGCCATCATAAGGTCTGATTGCCAATGAGACAACTCTCTGCAAAAGACCAAATGACACAGAAATTAACAACTATAGGTCACCATATTGCAAGTAATGTTTTTTTCTACTTATGATCAAATATGATTTTGTGAATTTTATGGTAAATAAAAAAAAATATTTTTGTGAAAAAATTACCGGTATGGTATTTATTATAAGGAACAGAATAAGGTAGCAAATGAGGTTCAAATGAGGTACAGATTTGTCTTGGTCCCAAAATGTCTCCTGCCTTGTCAAACTGTCTATCAATCATGTCTACTAAATATGTCTTCTACGGTGCCAAACTGTCTCTTAAACAATTGGAGCTGAATCTTTCGAGGTGACGAACTGTCCTGTAAAGTTACCTTTTCTACAAAGCGCATCATTGATTCCGATCAGTAAGACTGTTTTCTGAGAATAGTATTCCTTTTACCTGTTAAAAAGTACCTGACAAAGAACCAGTTAAAAATTATCGATTGCAAGTAAACATGTTGAAGAAAAAGGTTTTGCATTTGAATAAACAGAATACAGAAACATGTCAAATTAATATTTGTTTTTTCTTGTTTTTGTTGATAATAAAATACTTTGTTTATCAAAGTTGGAATAAATTTATTTTCTGCAGAATAATTGTACTTGTCCCGAGGGACAAGCTTGATCCAGCTTTTACTTGTTCGACCTTTTTTCCCTCTGGTACCGGACAATCGGATAAGCGTTATTGTCGAGGCCTGGTTCTTACTTTGAAACCGATCCATTATATAAGATGGCCACAAGCAGGGACTTGGTTTAACATAGGACCCTATGTATGGCGCGGAATCAGGGTCAAAAATACTTATTTACGTATAAACATAATTATTTCTGTATATACGGAATTCGATTTATGTATATACGTAAATCGAATTCCGTATATACGTTAATCAAATTCTGTATATACAGAAATAATTACGTATATACGTAAATCGAATTCCGTATATACGTTAATCGATGGTTTAACATAGGACCCTATGGGACATACGTACAAATGTACTGAATAGAATGAAATCAAACATGGCATGAATGTTCCTTATGAGGTGCTGACCAAGTGTTGTTATTTTGTAGCTTTTCCATTATCCAAGATGGCCACCAGGGGGGACCTAGTTTAATATAGGACCCTATGGGAAATACATACAAATGTTTTATTTTAAAGAACCACTGAATAGAATGAAACAAAATTTATCATGAATGTTCCTTATGAGGTACTAAACAATGTGTTGTTATTTTGAAGCCGTTCCATTATTTAAGATTGCCGCCATTGGGGGACTTATTTTAACATGGGATCCTATAGGAATTACATACAAATGTCTTCTTTAAGAGAACTACTGATCAAACATAACAATATTAAATCAAATTTGGCCTAAAACATCATTATAAGTATCTGTTACAATTTTTTATTTACATTTTTAATATTATTTCAAAATTCCAAGTATAGAATCAGGTGAGCCACACAGGATCTTGAGATTCTCTAGTTTATATATGGTTCAAAACATTTTTGGATTGATTTTGGAAGTTATGGTCCAAACTCTTCTCCACGTTGTTGTTAGCATCGGTGTAAGTATAAATATAATCTTTCTGAAACTGCTTATTTAAATTTTTCAGCTATTTTTTTTATGTGAGTTCCTACTACTGTCCCACTATAACATAGTCTTTTAAGTGTACTTTTTGTGTTGAATACTTTTATTCCCAACCTACGTTCGTCCCTGTCCTGCTTCAGGTTAAAGTTTTTTGTCAAGGTAGTTTTTGATGAAGCTGAAATCCAATCAACGTAAAACTTAGTACACTTGTTGCTTATGATATGATCTTTCTAATGTTAAAGCCAAATTAGACTTTTGACCCCAATTTCAAGGTCCACTGAACATATAAAATGAAAGTGCCAGTTTCAGGTTAAAGTTTTTGGTCAAGGTAGTTTTTGATGAAGCTAAGGTCCAATCAACTTGAAACTTAGTACACCTGTACCTATATATGGTATGATCTTTCTAATTTTAATGCCAAATTAGATTTTTACCCAAATTCATGGTCCATGGAATATGGAAAATAATGTGCGAGTGGGGCATCTATGTACTTTGGACACATTCTTGTTTTCAGGCAGTTGTGCAGTGCAAAAGTATATGTATCAACTGGTTGTTTTAAGTGAATGTACCTATGTGTAGTTACAAGTTGGGCTAATTTGCTGATAACAGAATCAATATTTATACCAAATAAAACAATATTTAAAGATTTAATTACAGTGTTAAATAGGTAACCTTAAAAATATGAACATAAGTTATAAGTATAACAACCTGATAATGAACATAAGTATAACAAACATGAACAATTCAACAAATGTCATAAGTATAACAAACATGAACAATTCAAAATATGTCACAAGTGTAACAAACATGAACAATTCAACATATGTCATAAGTAGAACAAACTTGAACAATTCAACATATGTCATAAGTATAACAAACATGAACAATTCAACATATGTCACAAGTATAACAAACATGAACAATTCAACATATGTCATAAGTATAACAAACATGAACAATTCAACATATGTCATAAGTATAACTAACATCAGGTTGTTGATTTTAAGGGTGTTTATCATATACTATAGTTAATCTATCATATTATCATGATTATTGTTCAAAATTCAGGCCATACTGGTAATTTAGAACTTTTTTTTTACAGTGAAAGCTATTGAGAAAGCCAAAACAAGCAAACAATCTATCAAAGATAAGAAAGAAAATGAAGCGCTATATAGTGATGTAGTCAAAAAGAATTTAACTAGCAGACCAATAACAGGTAAAAAATGATTGAGAAAATTTAAATAAATGGGCTTAAATAGGTTATATTTGAATATGCCTAGTCATATTCACTCTGCTAGTTCAAGATAAAGGACCAGTAATGACCCATCAAATTGTGCAATCAAAAAGGCATCAAAATTTTCATAGGGAAGAGTGAAAAAAGGACATATATTACATGATATAGATATGTTTGAAAATTACAAAGTTATGTAAAATATATAGAAAAAAGACTTGATTAACTCACATTACTTTTGGACAATTTTCTCATTTTTTATAAACCTTAGAAAACCATTCTCAGTCATATTGGTACCGTTTAGTTATTGTTATTTTCAATAAGTTGCTTCTAAATAAACTGAAGTTATTGATCTTAAATGAAAATATATCTTTTTGATTCCTATTGTCTTAATTTTTTTTTAAGAATCATAGAAATATATACATGTAGAAAGCAAATGTTAATAGGCAAAATGATCAAAAAGTCAAGATCTAAAACAAATAAGTGAACATTCCCAAAATTGTCAGTTAGCCCTTTATTGAAGTTATTGTCCTAAATGACTTTTTTATTATCAGCTTTTTGCATTTTTGCCTATTATTTTGAAAAAAGTTGTATCAGTGAAGACATTTGTGTGTCAACAAACTCTTGTTTTACAGTGAAATCTATTGGGAAAGCCAGCCCTAGCCAACCATCATTCAAGAATAAGAAAGGAGGAAATAAAGTATTATATTGTGATAAATTTAAAAAGAATTTAACAAGTCGACCAATAGCAGGTAACAACTATTTGAGAAAAATGTGTTTTTAAAGGATTAGAAAATTCTGCTTGGGATGAATATAGCTATACAGTCAAACCTGCACTAATGATCACCTTGTTTCAACAGTCAATTGCAACCAATGGTGGCTTTCAAATCTTTCCTTTTTTTTACTCTATATTATTTTACGTATAGAAAGATAGAAAGCAAATTTAAATAGACAAAAGATCAAAGAGTCAAGATCTAAAGCAAATGAGTCAACATGGCAAAAATCGTCAGTTGACCCCTTATTGAATTGATTGCCCTTAAATGACTATTTTATTTTCAGCTGTTTACATATTTCCTATTTTATTTTGAAAACATTATATTTATGATCAGCATCTGCAAAATAAGATCTACAAATAGACCATCATGGATGAATTATTTAGTCTACTAATATTGGAACTTTTTCCCTTTAAAGATTTAGCTCATGACATCTTCCCTTTAAAAGTGCACCAGTGTCCGTCAAATATCTAAATGGGCTGTAATCAAGCTTTTATTATCACTTTGCATCTGTCATATACTTGTAAATAAACTTTTATCAAAATCTTTTCCTCTAAAACTACTGAGACAAAATTAAGCTGACGTGGTTACAATCATCATTAAGGTATCTTGGAAAAAAAATGTGTTAGATGATCCCGCCTGCCAATCAAGATGACAGACATGGCTAAAAAAAGGACAGTGGAATAAAATGCATCTTTTTGTAAACAGTTCTGAAACTAAAGCACTTAGAGCAAATCTGACATGGGATAGAAATGGTCATCAGATTAAGATCAATTAGTCTTGAAAACTAATCAGACAACCGGTTGTTGGATAACTGTCCCAGAATTTGTAATTTTAAGGAAATTTAGCAGTTTTTTGTTTATAATCTAATGTATTATTATAGACAAAGATATTAATGTATATAAGATATAAAAACAAGTTGATATGACAAAGATATTCAATTGACCCCTTAACTTGATATTGCCTTTTAAAGTGATTTTTTTCGTAAATTTCTCCAGTTAATCTACGGGGCCAATTAGAATAAAACTAAGCCACAATGCCATCCAACTAACATGGCAATCATGTCTGAATAAAGTACATAGGGATTTACTATTGAAGTGTAAGGGAAAATTGTTAAAAAACCCAAAACAATTTCAAATAGTCATAACTTGAAAACTAATTTAAATAATGATAAGGGGTCTTCAGTAAGTATTGTCTAAGTCGAGATACTTGTGGGATAACCTTTTTAAATTTAATTATTAGGGTATCTTATCAGGGGTCGAATTTAAGCTTTTTTGTGTACTAGCCAGCCGGACCAGTGGACTGAAAACTCTACTGGTCCGGCTCCAAATCTACTGGTCCTGCAAAAATGACATTAATTTGACAAACACTAATATAAATGACAGATGTTTAATTTTATTTTGATGCTTTTGTTTACATAAGTTAGACAGTAACAAAGGAATTTCCACATTTTGTATTGTTGTGAAGGACGCTCACCCGAGATATTAATTAACTTGATCAATTGTAATACCCCCCAGTATCGTGTAATTGATTTCACAGGTAAATTGTTTTGTAAACAAACGGAGATTGCCATGCAATCAGTGATTTTTATCGACAAATTTCTACTGGTCCGCCGGACCACCAGATGACAAAATCTACTGGTCCGACGCAAATTTTACTAGTCCCGGACTACCGGACTAGCGCTAATTTCGACCCCTGTATCTTATACTATTTATTATGATTTAAACCTTATTTTACATGATTTTCAAAACCACAGAAGATTCATTTAAGCGACACAGGCTCATGAGAGCTAGCCTCTAGTTTTAAACAAATATTGCTATTGTTGAAGATGCAGGTGAGCAAGCCCAGCTTGTTAGAGACTCTAATTCCCCTGCTTCATACTTATGTGTTTGAATTTAAGATAAGAAATCAACTAAATATTTAATCTCCATGTACAACAGAGGTACCACAAGCACCTGCAAATTTGAAGGTGAAGATGAGGACCAATGACAAGTTGACTTTGGAATGGACAAGGCCAAAGGCAATTGGCGATTCAAAGGTTACTGGGTACAATATTTCCCTGAAAATGGTTGATTCTGATGACTGGAAAAAGATTGGACGAGGCAGATCATTTGTCACCTCCTATACCATTAAGAATCTGAAGCTGGACAAACATTATGTATGTAGTGTCAGTGCTGAAAACAAAGTTGGTAAAGGACCAGCAGCCGAGGTAGAGTCTCCTGTTGTTCAACATCAAAAGCCAGGTAAATTGAAGTTCTGTCTGAGTTCATTCAAAATTAAAGGCTGGATTAGATTTTTTTAGTTCCTGAGTGGTTAAGTTAAATTTGAATTATCTGTAACTTTTAAAAGACATGATCAGAAAAGTGCAATTAACGTAAACACCAAATTAATCCAGTGTTCTTATCATTTTCTTACACTATGTTGATACCAGTTATTACTCACATGACTTGATCAAAACAAAAAAATCTCCATTGAAAATATGGGAAAACAATATTATATTATGTTCTAACTTTCTCATTCAAAGTTTAGGAATTTTGTTTTTAGCTCACCTGGCTCAAAGGGCCAAGTGAGCTTTTCTCATCACTTGGCGTTCGTCATTGTCGGCGTAACTTTTCACATTTTGAACATCTTCTAGAGAACCACTGAATGAAATGGAACCAAACATAGCATGAATGATCCTTATGAGGTGTTGACCAAGTGTTGTTACTTTGTAGCTGATCCATTATCCAAGATGGCTGCCAGCAGGGGACTAAGTTTAACATAGGACCCTATGGGAAATACATACAAATGTCTTCTTTTAGTGAACCACTGATAGGAATGAAACCGAACAGCATGAATGTTCCTTATGAGATGCTTACTAAAAATTAAGTGTTGTTACTTTTTTTTGTAGCAGTTCCATCATCTATTAGATGGCTGCCAGCAGAGGACTTAGTTAAACTTAGTACCCTATGGGAAATACTTACAAATGTCTTCTTTTAGAGAACCACTAAATGGAATGAAACCAAACATAGCATGAATGTTCCTTATGAGGTGTTGACCAAGTGTTAACGCTCAGGCCTCTACTAGAACTTTTTTTTCAACTTGTCCTGTAGGACAAGCACATACCAAAATTTACTTGTCCGAATGAAATTGTTACTTGTCCAAAAATTTATTAAAAATAACCTTTTTTACATTTTTAGTTGATTAAAGGAACAAAACGAATTTAAACAATATAACAGAATTTGATGTATTTTAAAAAAAATACTTTTCAAAAATATGAGTCAAGTACAACTGCGAAACTAGTCATATCACAGGAATTAGGTTCTAGTTTCCATCAATGCTAGTCTCATCAGATTCTTAATCATGAGGCACCATCTGATAGGCCTGTACACTCATTGGATTTGTATTCTGTTTATTTTTTTTTAAGTTAAAAAAAAAGTTTATTCAAATGCAATCAATAAAAAGAAGATAAGCCATCATAAGGTCTGATTGCCAATGAGACAACTCTCTGCAAAAGACCAAATGACACAGAAATTAACAACTATAGGTCACCATATTGCAAGTAATGTTTTTTTCTACTTATGATCAAATATGATTTTGTGAATTTTATGGTAAATAAAAAAAAATATTTTTGTGAAAAAATTACCGGTATGGTATTTATTATGAGGAACATAATAAGGTAGCAAAATGAGGTACAGATTTGTCTTGGTCCCAAAATGTCTCCTGCCTTGTCAAACTATACAGAAATACTATCTTTCTGTCTTTACATAATTATTTCTGTATATACGTAATTCGATTTCTATGTAAACGAAATTAATTTTGTATATACGTTAATTATTCTATTTTTGTATATACGGAATTATTTCTGTATATACATAATTGGATTAACGTATATACGTAATTTTTTTTGTATATACGTAAATCGAATTATGTATATACACAAAGAAGTATTTTTGACCCTGATTCCGCACCATACCTATAGGACATACGTACAAATGTACTAAATAGAATGAAATCAAACATGGCATGAATTTTCCTTATGAGGTGCTGACCAATTGTTGTTATTTTGTAGCTTTTCCATTATCCAAGATGGCCACCAGGGGGGGACCTAGTTTAATATAGGACCCTATGGGAAATACATACAAATGTTTTATTTTAACCCTTAGACTGCTACGCGCGACTATTGTCGTTCCGATAAGACAGTCCGCTACTGCTACTCGCGACTATAGTCGTTTTCCGTACTCGTTTGTTTACACAGTTACCATGGAATGGGCGGAGTCAATATTCATGAGATTGCCGCAGTTTCGACTTGTATGGATTCTGATTGGCTTAAAATCTGCGTTCTTTCGAGTGTCTCTTGACTTTTAATCAGGTATAAGCGATAAACCGAAAGTGAAAATTTTTGATGAAAAAAGTGACAAAATGGCGGACATTGTTTGGAGAAATGGCCAACACGTTCAGAAGTATTTCAATGATAACGATTTAACAGCGGAGGACGATTAAAAGGATTTGGACGAGAATCGAAGATATAATAGACAGAAATGGAAGTATTCTATCAAAACTGCAAACAGAAGACTTTTAAAGCGAGAATTACGGGGATTCCCAGACATTGTTCAAAATGGATGACATGAAACAGGATTTGCGATGTTTATCATTTCGCCTTTCAAATGTGAATCAATATTGACTAACATCGATAGACCCGAACTTTAAGTTTGTCAAGATTATATATTGATGAAAGCTTTAAAAATGAACTTGTCGTGTAAATATATTTGTACATGGAAGGAAAAGTCGGCGCAGTGAAAGTTTTTATTTTTTTTGATAATCACAATGGAACTTAGTTCTTAAAAGAGATTTTAAACTATATTGGTTCAATTCTGAAGTCATGGATACTTATACATTGATGGATCGTTTAATAAAACATGAAAAAATAAGTTTACCTTTGTTTACCTATTTTCGCACCTGTACAGGTAAAACATGACCAGAGACTCACACAAAAATAAAATAAATTAAAAATACAGAATCTAACAATACTTTTTTATATAACTTTTATTGATGATTACTCAATATTTACAAAGATACAGCAATTGTAAGTGAACATGTTTATTTCATCAGTGATTAAAATTTTACTCAGCATTACACAAAAGTACAATAGAAATCAATGCAGCAGTCTAAGGGTTAAAGAACCACTGAATAGAATGAAACAAAATTTATCATGAATGTTCCTTATGAGGTACTAAACAATGTGTTGTTATTTTGTAGCCGTTCCATTATTCAAGATTGCCGCCATTGGGGGACTTATTTTAACATGGGATCCTATGGGAATTACATACAAATGTCTTCTTTAAGAGAACTACTGATCAAACTTAACAATATTAAATCAAATTTGGCCTAAAACATCATTATAAGTATCTGTTACAATTTTTTATTTACATTTTTAATATTATTTCAAAATTCCAAGTATAGAATCAGGTGAGCCACACAGGATCTTGAGATTCTCTAGTTTATATATGGTTCAAAAAATTTTTGGATTGATTTTGGAAGTTATGGTCCAAACTCTAGTCCACATTGTTGTTAGCATCGGTGTAAGTATAAATATACTCTTTCTGAAACTGCTTATTTAAATTTTTCAGCTATTTTTTTATGTGAGTTCCTACTACTGTCCCACTATAACATAGTCTTTTAAGTGTACTTTTTTGTGTTGAATACTTTTATTCCCAACCTACGTTCGTCCCTGTCCTGCTTCAGGTTAAAGTTTTTTGTCAAGGTAGTTTTTGATGAAGCTGAAGTCCAATCAACGTAAAACTTAGTACACTTGTTGCTTATGATATGATCTTTCTAATTTTAAAGCCAAATTAGACTTTTGACCCCAATTTCACGGTCCACTGAACATAGAAAATGATAGTGGGAGTGGGGAATCCGTGTACTATGGACACATTCTTGTTTTGTGTGAGTTCCTACTACTGTCCCACTATAACATAGTCTTTTAAGTGTACTTTTTGTGTTGAATACTTTTATTCCCAACCTACGTTTGTCCCTGTCCTGCTTCAGGTTAAAGTTTTTTGTCAAGGTAGTTTTTGATGAAGCTAATGTCCAATCAACTTGAAACTTAGTACACCAAGTAAAACAAACATGAACAATTCAACATATGTCATAAGTATAACAAACATGAACAATTCAACATATGTCACAAGTATAACAAACATGAACAATTCAACATATGTCATAAGTAAAACAAACATGAACAATTCAACATATGTCATAAGTATAACAAACATGAACAATTCAACATATGTCATAAGTATAACTAACATGAACAATTCAACATATGTCATAAGTAAAACAAACATGAACAATTCAACATATGTCATAAGTATAACAAACATGAACAATTCAACATATGTCATAAGTAAAACAAACATGAACAATTCAACATATGTCATAAGTATAACAAACATGAACAATTCAACATATGTCATAAGTATAACTAACATCAGGTTGTTGATTTTAAGGGTGTTTATCATATACTATAGTTAATCTATCATATTATCATGATTATTGTTCAAAATTCAGTCCATACTGGTAATTTAGAACTTGTTTTTTACAGTGAAAGCTATTGAGAAAGCCAGAACAAGCAAACAATCTATCAAAGATAAGAAAGAAAATGAAGCGCTATATAGTGAAGTAGTCAAAAAGAATTTAACTAGCAGACCAACAACAGGTAAAAAATGATTGAGAAATTTTTAAATAAATGGGCTTAAATAAGTTATATTTTGAATATGCCTAGTCATATTCACTCTGCTAGTTCAAGATAAAGGACCAGTAATGACCCATCAAATTGGGCAATCAAAAAGACATCAAAATTTTCATAGGGAAGAGTGAAAAAAGGACATATGTTACATGATATAGATATGTTTGAAAATTATAAAGTTATGTAAAATATATAGAAAAAAGACTTGATTAACTCACATTACTGTTGGACAATTTTTCTCATTTTTTATAAGCCTTAGAAAAACATTCTCAGTCAAATTGGTACCGTTTAATTATTGTTATTTTCAATAAGTCGCTTCTAAATAAACTGAAGTTATTGATCTTAAATGAAAATATATCTTTTTTATTTCTTTTGTCTTATGTTTTTGTTTTAAGAATCATAGAAATATATACATGTAGAAAGCAAATGTTAATAGGCAAAATGATCAAAAAGTCAAGATCTGAAACAAATAAGTGAACATTCCCAAAATTGTCAGTTGGCCCTTTATTGAAGTTATTGTCCTAAATGACTTTTTTATTATCAGCTTTTTGCATTTTTGCCTTTTATTTTGAAAAAAGTTGTATCAGTGAAGACATTTGTGTGTCAACAAACTCTTGTTTTACAGTGAAATCTATTGGGAAAGCCAGCCCTAACCAACCATCATTCAAGAATAAGAAAGGAGGAAATAAAGTATTATATTGTGATAAATTTAAAAGGAATTTAACAAGTCGACCAATAGCAGGTAACAATTATTTGAGTAAAATGTGTTTTTAAAGGATTAGAAAATTCTGCTTGGGATAAATGTAGCTATACAGTCAAACCTGCACTAATGGTCACCTTGTTTCAACAGTCAATTGCAACCAATGGTGGCTTTCAAATCTTTCCTTTTTTTTACTCTATATTATTTTACGTATAGAAAGATAGAAAGCAAATTTGTGCATTAGGGTCTATTAAGGGGTGTTTTGGGGGGGCCGAAAGAAGGGAGGGGTTTACTATAGAACCCTATGGGATTTTATTTCCGAAAATTTTCAGATGAAAATAACTTGTAAACTTTAAGTGATAAACACACACAGTCTTCAGAAATGATCATAGGACAATAAAACAAATCACATGAAATAAAGGGGGAATCCCTGGGGGTCATTCCCACCCCCTTAATATTTGAGAATATGCTATTATCTTGTAAACAGTCCAAATCCCCACCCCTAAACCATATATATTCTTGAATGGGACGATAAAACAAATTTAATGAAATAAAAGGGAAGTCCCTGGGGGTCACCCCACCAGGGCTTCCAAAACGGTCATATATTCCGGTCATTTGTATAATGTCCGGTAAAAGTCTGGCTGGGCAAAGTATGAAACGGTCATATACTTTTTAGTTTTCAAGGCTTTTTTCGGTCATTTTTACATAATTCACGATCTTTTTGACCCAACCTTTTGCCTTTAACATCAACATGATCAACACATTTCCGGTCATAAATGTGACATGATGATTAATTACTATCAAAACAACACCTACTTCAATACTTTTTAATTTTTATCAAGGCTAATTAGTAGTTGGACAGCTGAAATCTACCTGTTCAGGTGACAGGTGAACTATGTTCAGTACCGGACATCATATAAATTGATCGGTTTATTCACAATTCTTTCTTACTTTTCAGCAGTTTGTTTCTAATTGATTTAGTCCAAAAGATTAAAATTATTAAAAATTAGTTTATCAACATGATTTGATGAAAAATTTAAAAAGGTTTTAAATGAAAAATCGTCGGAACTACGTCGTATGAACTAGAACATGTGTGCGCATGTGCGCAGGTAGGAAATTTAATTGTGCATCCTACATTTCTTCAAAAATGCTAAAATTATCATTGATACCTGTATCTTGCGTTCATTTCAAGTATTTTGTTGAAGAAATAACGTGGAAAGAGCTTCTTCACTCAGTCATGCTTTGTAAACGTACACGGATTTTACGTATCCATTTATGGTCCATGTTTTACCATTGTCAAGTCAACATCCGGTTAGAACAATGTGAAAACGAAATTAAAGTTTTTGACAATGTCATTTTGCACAAATAAAAAGTCTAAGTCAGATATGAGCACGCTGATGTGCACACTTTGAATGATGCCCTGCCAATTTAACAATTACATCCGAACATGAAATTCATATCATATCACTTGTAAACGGTCCATATCCCCAACCCTAAACCATATATATTCTTGTATGGAACAATAAAACACATCAAATGAAATATAAGGAGAGTCCATGGGGGTTACCCCCACCCTGTTCAATTTGAGAATGTGCTATTATCTTGTAAACCGTCCAGATCCCCACCCCTAAACCATATATATTCTTGTAGGGGACAATACAACAAATCAAATGAAATTGAAGGGAAGTCCCTGGGGTCACCCCCACCCCATTCAATTTGAGAATGTTCTATTATCTTGAAAACGGTTCAGATCCCCACCCCTAAACCATATATATTCTTGTAGGGGACAATAAAACAAATGAAATGAAACAAAAGGGAAGTCCCTAGGGGGTCAGCCCACCCTCTCTTGTTTGAAAACTTGTAAACGGTTAAGATCTCCACCCGTAAATTTGTTTGGGAGACTTCATAACAGCATCCTGTTACAATTACTTCTTGTTCCTATTTTATTTTGAAAACCTTATATTTATGATCAGCATCTGCAAAATAAGATCTACAAATAGACCATCATGGAAGAAATATTTAGTCTACTGATATTGGAGCTTTTTCCCTTTAAAGATTTAGCTCATGACATCTTCCCTTTAAAAGTGCACCAGTGTCCGTCACATATCTAAATGGGCTGTAATCAAGCTTTTCTCATCACTTTGCATCTGTCATATACTTATAAATAAACTTTTATCAAAATATTTTCCTCTAAAACTACTGAGACAAAATTAAGCTGACATGGTTACAATCATCATTTAGGTATCTTTGTAAAAAAATGTGTTAGATGATCCAGCCTGCCAACCAAGATGACAGACATGGCTAAAAAATGGACATAGGAGTAAAATGCATTTTTTTGTAAACAATTCTGAAACTAAAGCACTTAGAGCAAATCTGACATGGGATAGAAATGATCATCAGATTAAGATCCATTAACCCTGAAAACTTAAGACTAATCAGACAACCCATTGTTTTGAATTTTGAATTTTTGAAATACTAAGGCTTTTCTACCTCAGGCATAGATTGCCTTAGCTGTATTTGGCAAAACTTTTGGGAATTTTGGTTCTCAATGCTCTTCAACTTCGTACTTTATTTGGCCTTTTTAACTTTTTTGGATTAGAGCGTCACTGATGAGTCTTTTGTAGAGGAAACCTGTGTCTGGCGTATATACAAAATTTAGTCCTGGTATCTATGATGAGTTTATTTTGTTGGATATAACTGCCCCTGAATTTGTAATTTTAAGGAAATTTAGCAGTTTTATAATGTATATAAGATCTAAAAATATATTGATATGACAAAGATATTCAATTGACCCCTTAAATTGTATTGCCTTATAAAGTGATTTTTTAACAATTTTTTCTTAATTTTTTCTTTTACCAAAATATTCTCTAGTTAATCTACAGGGCCAATTAGAATAAAACTAAGCCACAATGCCATCCAACTAACATGGCAATCTATCTGAATAAAGTACATAGGGATTTATTATTGAGGTGTAAGGGAAAATTGTAAAAAAAAATCAAAACAATTTCAAGTAGTCAATACTTGAAAACTAATTTAAATAATGATAAGAGGTCTTCAGTAAGTATTGTCTAAGTCGAGATACTAGTGGGATAACCTTTTTTAATTTAGTTATTAGGGTATCTTATACTATTTATTATGATTTAAACCTTATTTTACATGATTTCCAAAACCACAGAAGATTTTAAGCGACACAGGCTCATGAGAGCTAGCCTCTAATTTTTAAAAAAAATTGCTATTGTTGAAGATGCAGGTGAGCAAGCCCACCTTGTTAGAGACTCTAGTTCCCCTGCTTCATACTTATGTGTTTGAATTTAAGATAAGAAATCAACTAAATATTTAATCTCCATGTACAACAGAGGTACCACAAGCACCTGAAAATTTGAAGGTGAAGACGAGGACCAATGACAAGTTGACTTTGGAATGGACAAGGCCAAAGGCAATTGGCGATTCAAAGGTTACTGGGTACAATATTTCCCTGAAAATGGTTGATTCTGATGACTGGAAAAAGATTGGACGAGGCAGATCATTTGTCACCTCCTATACCATTAAAAATCTGAAGCTGGACAAACATTATGTATGTAGTGTCAGTGCTGAAAACAAAGTTGGTAAAGGACCAGCAGCTGAGGTAGAGTCTCCTGTTGTTCAACATCAAAAGCCAGGTAAATTGAAGTTCTGTCTGAGTTCATTCAAAATTAAAGGCTGAATTGGATTTTTTTAGTTCCTGAGTGATTAAGTTAAATTTGAATTATCTGTAACTTTTAAAAGACATGATCAGAAAAGTGCAATTAACGTAAACACTAAATTAATCCAGTGTTATCATTTTCTTGCACTATCTTGATACCAGCTTTTTTTACTCGCATGACTTGATCAATAAATACAAAATCTCCGTTGATAATATGGGAAAACAATATTATATTATGTTCTAACTTTCTCATTCAAAGTTTAGGAATTTTGTTTTTTGCTCACCTGGCTCAAAGGGCCAAGTGAGCTTTTCTCATCACTTGGCGTTCGTCATTGTCGGCGTAACTTTTCACATTTTGAACATCTTCTAGAGAACCACTGAATGAAATGGAACCAAACATAGCATGAATGATCCTTATGAGGTGTTGACCAAGTGTTATTACTTTGTAACGTATCCATCATTCAAGATGGCTGCCTGGGGGGAATTAAGTTTAACATAGGACCCTATGGGAAATACATACAATTGTCTTCTTTTAGAGAACCACTGAACGGAAAGAAAACCAAACATGACATGAATGTTCTTTATCAGATGCTGACCCAGTGTTGCTACTTTGTAGCCGATCCATCATCCAAGATGACCACTAGCAGGGGATTTAGTTTAACATAGTTCCCTATGGGAAATCCATACAAATGTCTTCTTTTGAAGAACCACTGAATGGAATGAAACCAAACATAGCATGAATGTTCCTTATGAGATGCTGACTAAGTGTTGTTACTTTGTAGCTGATCCATCATCTAAGATGGCTGACTTAGTTTAACATATTACCTATGGGAAATACATACAAATGTCTTCTTTTAGAGAACCACTAAATGGAATGAAACCAAACATAGCATGAATGTTCCTTATGAGGTGCTGACCAAGTGTTCTTACTTTGTAGCCGATCCATTATATAAGATGGCGGCCAGCAGGGACTTAGTTTAAGATAGGACCCTATGGGAAATACATACAAATGTCTTCTTAGAGAAGCAAGGAATGGAATGAAATCAAACATGGCATGAATGTTCCTTATGAGGTGCTGACCAAGTGTTCTTACTTTGTAGCGGATCCATTATCCAAGATGGCCACCAGGGGGCGGGACCTAGTTTAACATAGGACCCTATGAGAAATCCATACAAATGTCTTCTTTTGAAGAACCACTGAATGGAATGAAACCAAATGTATCATGAATGTTCCTTATGAGGTACTAAACAAAGTGTTGTTACTTTGTAGCCGTTCCATTATTCAAGATGGCCACCAACGGGGGACTTAGTTTAATATGGGATCCTATGGGAAATACATACAAATGTCTTCTTCAAGAGAACTACTGATCAAACATAACAATATTAAATAAAATTTGGCCTAAAACATCATTATAAGTATCTGTTACAATTTTTTACATTTTTTAATATTATTTCAAAATCCCAAGTATAGAATCAGGGGAGCGACACAGGCTCTTGAGAGCCTTTAGTTTATATATGGTTCAACTGGATAATAACTTTAGTATTAGTAAATAGAAATATATGAAATTTTAACACGAGGTTTGAAATCATAAAAGGAAGGCTGGGATTTATTTGGGGGGTTTTGGTTCCAACAGTTAATGTATAAAGGGCCAAAAAAGGGCAAAAATAAGCATTTTTATAGTTTCCAGACAATACCTGAATGTAAGTATAAATACGATCTTTCTGAAACTGCTAATTTAAATTTTTCAGCTATTTTTATGTGTGAGTTCCTACTACTGTCCCACTACAACATAGCTCTTTTCTGTGTACTTTTTGTGTTGAATACTTTTATGCCCCACCTACACTCGTCCCTGTCTTGCTTCAGGTAAAAAAAAATTTGTCAAGGTAGTTTTTGTCTATTGTGAAGCTGAAGTCCAATCAACTTGAAACTTAGTACACTTGTTGCTTATGATATGATCTTTCTAATTTTTAAGCCAAATTATACTTTGAACCTCAATTTGACGGTCCACTGAACATATAAAATGAAAGTGCTAGTTTCAGGTGAAATTTTTTGGTCAAGGTAGTTTTTGATGATTCAATCAACTTGAAACTTAGTACACATGTTACCTTATATGGTATGATCTTTCTAATTTTAATGCCAAATTAGATTTTTTACCCAATTTCATGGTCCATTGAATACGGAAAATAATGTGCGAGTGGGGCATCTGTGTACTTTGGACACATTCTTGTTTTCAGGCCGTTGTGCAGTGCCAAACTATATGTATCAACTGGTTGTTTTACAGTGAAAGTACCTATGTGTAGTTACAAGTTGGTCTAATTTGCTGATAACAAAATCAATATTTATACCAAATATAACAATATTTAAAGATCTAATTACAGTGTTAAATAGGTAACCTTGAAAATATGAACATAAGTTATAAGTATAACAACCTGATAATGAACATAAATATAACAAACATGAACAATTCAACAAATGTCATAAGTATAACAAACATGAACAATTCAACAAATGTCACAAGTATAACAAACATGAACAATTCAACAAATGTCATAAGTATAACAAACATGAACAATTCAACATATGTCATAAGTAAAACAAACATGAACAATTCAACATATGTCATAAGTATAACAAACATGAACAATTCAACATATGTCATAAGTATAACAAACATGAACAATTCAACATATGTCATAAGTAAAACAAACATGAACAATTCAACATATGTCATAAGTATAACAAACATGAACAATTCAACATATGTCATAAGTATAACTAACATCAGGTTGTTGATTTTAAGGGTGTTTATCATATACTATAGTTAATCTATCATATTATCATGATTATTGTTCAAAATTCAGTCCATACTGGTAATTTAGAACTTTTGTTTTACAGTGAAAGCTATTGAGAAAGCCAGAACAAGCAAACAATCTATCAAAGATAAGAAAGAAAATGAAGCGCTATATAGTGATGTAGTCAAAAAGAATTTAACTAGCAGACCAACAACAGGTAAAAAATGATTGAGAAAAAATTTAAATAAATGGGCTTAAATAAGTTATATTAATTTTGAATATGCCTAGTCATATTCACTCTGCTAGTTCAAGATAAAGGACCAGTAATGACCCATCAAATTGTGCAATCAAAAAGACATCGGAATTTTCATAGGGAAAAGGGAAAGAAGGACATATGTTACATGATATAGATATATTTGAAATACATAAAGTTATGTAAAATATATAGAAAAAGACTTGATTACCTAATATATTTTAAAGATTGGACTTTTAACTAAGGCCAAAAAGTTGAAGAAAAAAAGATATATCATTTCTGACTGTCTAAGGAATCCAGTGAAGTAAAACAATGTTAGGCTTATCTGAAAAAGCATCAAAATTTGCAACAAATTTATATTTCCTTTATATATTTCGTAGCAATGCATTTACAGATGATGAATCTTTTGGATGTTCAATGTTGTTTTAATTTTACAGTTAAATTATGGAAGATTTCAAAATCTTGATAAATGCAAGTTTGTCACTGAAAATGGTGGATTAATGGAAATAAAAATATTGTTTGTGCTTTTGAAAAAAAAGGGTATAATGCACTGGTGCAGTGAATGTAAACATGGTATCAGTATATAGCTGGGCTGTTAAACATTTTTTACTGACATAACTGATGGACAATTTTCTCATTTTTTATAAGCAGAAGAACATTCTCAGTTAAATTGGTACGGCTTAGTTATTGTGACAACTATAACTAGTAACTTTAGAATTATAGAACTCATAGAATATAATGAGAATATATTAGACTCTATTGAAAAACGTTTTTTATAGTCAAAGGTAAGATTTTTTCAAAATGTTGAGATCTGCCTACTGTGCATTTACATCAAAACAGCATATTTTTATTTTTTGGATTTTTTACCCTGAAATGACAAAGTACGATTTTTTTCTTTTTCATTTTTGCTGATTATCTTGGTAACTATAATCGGTGGATAGAAAATTTAATTTAATAGCAAGAATGATCAGCAGCACTAGATCTATAAATTATTAAAATGGCCAAGATCGTCAGTTGACTCTTGATTTGAGTTATTACTCTTTTCTGATGATTTTTACCAATTATATAAATAGATAGAAACTTCAAAACAAGTTCTACAAGTTAGTCAGCATTGCTGAAATTGTCAGGTGTTATTGCATTAAAATAACTAGGCATTCAGAACTTATAATTTTCTCTTGTATATTTAAAAAAAACAATTTTTATATAAAATTTGTACTTATAACTCTTATTACTGTGTACCTTCGTATGTAAGCACGCTGATGCAGCCTACTTTTTAATGCTTAATCGAGATATCTTTTAACTACTGCAAGTCATTCAAAATAACTTTCTTAAAGGAACAACTACTTTACTTAAAAAAAAAGGGGGGTGGTTCTGAGTCCGATTTTTTTTTCACGTGAGATCTAAACTAATTTTTATATTAAGTTCTTTTTCGATGGTACCTATTCAATATTTAACACTATAATGTATGGGGAAACTTTGGATTCAGAATATTTGTTCATTCCAATTATATATATAATCATCTGCATGACTCCATTTAAAAAAAAACAAATTGTGGAAAAATCCATCCCCCTTTTTAACGTGATTTTTGTGACAAAAATGTAGGTTATTAATTTGGGGATGTACGGCGGGCAGGCCGTTTGTCGGTCGGGCGGGCGGACGGGTGGCAATCAAATGTTGTCCGTGCATTAACTCATGAACCGTTCAACCAAAGCTTTTGCAATTTTAATATGTTGTTACTGATGACAAAATGGAGGTCAAGTTCAATAATGGCGATTTTGACTTTTTCCGTTCAGGAGTTATGGTTCTTGAAAGATTGAAAAATGAAGTTTCCAGTCATGTCCGTGCATTTACACATGAACTGTTCTACCTAAGCTTCCCCAATTTTAATATGTTGTTACTGATGACAAAATGGAGGTCAAGTTCAATAATGACGATTTTGACTTTTACTGTTCAGGAATTATGGTTCTTGAATGATTGAAAAATGGTGTTTCCAGTCGTGTCCGTGCATTTACGCATGAACTGTTCTACCAAAGCTTCCCAAATTTTAATATGTTGTTACTGATGACAAAATAGAGGTCAAGTTCAATAATGACGATTTTGACTTTTACCGTTCAGGAGTTATGGTTCTTGAAAGATTGAAAAATGGTGTTTCCAGTTGTGTCCGTGCATTTTCTCATGAATCATTCAACCAAAGCTTTTGAAATTTTTATTTGTTGTTACTGATGGCAAATTAGAGGTCAAGTTCAATAATGACGATTTTGACTTTTACCGTTCAGGAGTTATGGTTCTTGAAAGATTGTGAAATGGCGTTTCCATTCACGTTGCATTTACTCATGAACCATTCAATCTAAGATTTTCAAATTTTAAGATGTTGATACTGATGACAAAATGGAGGTCAAATTTGATATTGACGATTTTCACTTTCACCATTCATCAGTAATGGTTCTTTTGATATTGCCAGGACACAAATAAATATTAATAAATCCGGTTTGCTGTCGTTGTGACACCCTCTTGTTTTCAAGTCAAATGGTCTTCTAGAAAAGTTGTTTTAAAATTTTGACATTTAAATGACATATAGTTTACAAGTGTGAACAAATTCTATGTACAGGTAGCTAAACAAGGTGTATAGATGTGAACAAATTTAATGTGAAACTAGTGTACATTACATTAAACCAAATGTAAACATGTTTACTGTACACTGCGTATGGTGTGAACATGGCCTTATATTCTAGTTTAAATTGTTTACTGGTGTCCACAGTTGAAGATGCAAGTATATATAGACGAATGACACATGCCTTTCAAAGCCTCTAGTTCATCTTTTATTGCAGCTGTTATTTAAAAGCAGGAATCTCATAAACATTTGCATTTCTGATAAAAGAAACTATTTTTGAAGACTTATTGTCTTCTAAAGACTACTATAAATTCTTGAAAAAAACCTACATTTAAATTTGCCTTAATATTCTTTCTGCATTAATATTGTTGGTTTCTCTGAAACTAAATTTTTTATTATCCCTTTCTTATCATTCCAATCAATATCATTATCATTATGGACAAATAATACACTGTTTGAATGAAATAGATGTATGGCTTACTTATGTTAAAAAATTTTGAAGAGTGAACTTGAAAAAATATTCTTTATTTTTAGCAGTAAAGCTTCCTTCTCTGGAGATTGACAAATTCAATAAGAAAAGCATTTGGAAAAGACCTTACAAGAAAACAAATGGAAAATGTGAGGGACAGAAAAGACGGCCATATTCAGTAATTCCCATAACAACCTTACAGTAAGTTTACAGATTCATTAAACTTAAAAATAACTATCCTGTTTTCAATATGTATTAAACCTGTCAACAGGATGTTGATATAAATCATTTATTTTCCATGAATCAGTTTGTTCTTTGTGGAGTTGAATCAATGGGAACTTAATTTTTTTTATAAAAACCATCTATCATTGAATAGTTTTTCTGTACAATTTTTTTTTTTTTACAAAAACATCTTATCCTGCTTTATACAGTAGACTCCACCTAAACAGCTATCAGCTAAAAGAATATATCTGCTATTGTAATTTTATTTCAAAACACCAAACCCTTCCCTATATGTTTATTTAATTGTGTAATTGAATATCGGATATAAGAATAAATCCGCAAATCCGGATAAGAATATTCAGGCAATTTCCTGATACAAACAGTAAGATAGTACATAGTTCAAAGCTCTGCAGTGAATCCTTTTTCAATTTTTATACGCCCGTCGTCTTTTAGACGGGACGTATTATGGTATACCGTTGTCCGTCCGTCTGTCCGTCCGTCCGTCTGTCGTCCACACTTGGGACAATAACTCAAAAACACTTTCACCAATTTCCATGAAACTTAAGTGAATTGTTTATATCTATTGACGTAAGCTCCATTTCGTTTTTTTTTAATTTCAGATTTTAAGTTTTGGATTTATGGGGCTTTATTCATAAAAAAGGGGGGATTTTCAACACTTCGGACAATAACTCAAAAAGGCTTTCACCAATGTCCATGAAACTTTGGTGAATTGTTTATATCTATTGATGTAAGCTCCCTTTCAATTTTTATAAATTTCAGATTTTAAGTTTTGGATTTATGGGGCTTTATTCATAAAAAAAGGGGGATTTTCAACACTTCGGACAATAACTCAAAAAGGCTTTCACCAATGTTCATGAAACTTTAGTGAATTGTTTATATCTATTGATGTAAGCTCCCTTTCAATTTTTATAAATTTCAGATTTTAAGTTTTGGATTTATGGGGCTTTATTCATAAAAAAAGGGGGATTTTCAACACTTCGGACAATAACTCAAAAAGGCTTTCACCAATGTTCATGAAACTTTGGTGAATTGTTTATATCTATTGATGTAAGCTCCCTTTTAATTTTTATAAATTTCAGATTTTAAGTTTTGGATTTATGGGGCTTTATTCATAAAAAAAGGGGGATTTTCAACACTTCGGACAATAACTCAAAAAGGCTTTCACCAATGTCCATGAAACTTTGGTGAATTGTTTATATCTATTGACGTAAGCTCCCTTTCGTTTTTTTTTAATTTCAGATTTTAAGTTTGGGATTTATGGGGCTTTATTTATAAAAAAAGGGGGATTTTTAACACTTCGGACAATAACTCAAAAAGGCTTTCACCAATGTCCATGAAACTTTGGTGAATTGTTTATATCTATTGATGTAAGCTCCCTTTCAATTTTTATAAATTTCAGATTTTAAGTTTTGGATTTATGGGGCTTTATTTATAAAAAAAAGGGGGATTTTTAACACTTCGGACAATAACTCAAAAAGGCTTTCACCAATGTCCATGAAACTTTAGTGAATTGTTTATATCTATTGTTGTAAGCTCCCTTTCAATTTTTATAATTTCAGATTTTACATTTCTGTGTTATTAATTTTTATGCTTAAAAAAGGGGGGATTTTCCAATATTGGGACAATAACTAACACTTTCACAAAATTTTATGCAACTTTGAAAAATTGTTTATATCTATTGACATAAGCTCCCTTTCCATTTTTATAAATTTTAGATTTTACGTTTTCTTAAGTAATGAATTTTTATACTTAAAAAAGGGGGATTTTATGAAACTTTGGTGAATATATTAATGTAACATCCCTTTTTTGATTTGTATATATATATTTCTAGTTGATCATATAAATTCATTTAAAGCATAAAAGACAAGTTAAAAGAGCAACGGGCGTATCATGCGCTAAAGCGCAGCCCTTTATTTTTTATCTGTTAGTATGAGTTGAAAAATGAATTTAAAAAAAGAAATACAATATATGTAGTATTACCTAGGGGTCCAGCAATGATTGTATCTGCCAGACATGAGCTAATCTGAAAGGGTGATTGCCATAATGTAGATCAGTATTTCTGTTAGACCATATAATTCAGCTAGGTCATTTCATTGATATCAGATTTTGTATTTCCAATTTGCAATAGACAGTTGTTGATCAGTGACTTTTATATAACCTAATTTTTTTTTAGAAAAAAGACAAGAAGTGGTCAGAAAAAACAAGTAAGTGCAATCAACAGTTAAGCAATCAGTGCATACACTTTTTTCCTTTTTCTTCAGAGAATAAAGTTTTGTTTTCAGATTTGAGGTTAAGAGTAAGTATAATTTATTACCTATTTTTTTTCACATGTGTTCTTAACTATGACAGAAGTGATTAAGCTCAAAACTAATATATTGCTTATATTATAAAGAAATTTTTTTGTTCTATAAAAATTCTGATCACTTAGTAATTAACTTTTAAGGAAAGACCATCACTAATTCTGATTTTATAATAAAGATTTTATTAATAAATTAAACAAGACTATAACAAATTACATTCAAACACATTTACGGGTAACTATAAATATAAAAATAGAAATACATTGATTTCTTGTCATTTAACAAAACAGATTAAATCCCATAAATGAATCCTCATTCCCACATTAGTTAATATTAACTTGAAACTTTCATTTTTGTCTTGCCTTGAGTAAAAAAGTGAAATATAGGTAAGCTGTTTCCTGCAACAGTGACTGCAATGACTGCTTCAACGATATATTAGTTTGTGATTACTTCTAGTTTATATCCTTAAAGAATATAAGTAACAACCATAATCATGAAAACTGAGCCTTGACAAACCCACCATGAAATTAAGGTCAAGGTCAGATGAACACTGGGAGACAGATATGTACACCTCACATTCATTTAATACACTGATTATAACTAACCTATTTCATATAGAATCTGATTATTGGACAAAACCATGAAAACTTTAAAACATTCATC
The DNA here is from genome assembly GCF_963676685.1 of Mytilus edulis. Classification (NCBI taxonomy): domain Eukaryota; kingdom Metazoa; phylum Mollusca; class Bivalvia; order Mytilida; family Mytilidae; genus Mytilus; species Mytilus edulis. The sequence continues at coordinate 5,540 of NW_027268631.1, read as the reverse complement.
CATTAACCATGACAATCAGGCATATGCAATCAGGTCCAGTTCATATGAAACCCTGCCAAACAGACATGTTAACTCTACAATCATTCAATACGCTACAGTGCCCTATTGCTTTAGTTATGAGATATTGACTTGGCACATACCAAAACCTAATGAGGTCAGGTGAATCCTGTTTGACTGACATAAAGACCTTGAAAAAAAATCCATATACCAAATGAAGTTATATACTTATTTATTCTCATAAATAATCAAATAATTCACATGGCAAAAATATTTTTTTTTATGCCCCACCTACAATAGTAGAGGGGCATTATGTTTTCTGGTCTGTGCATCCATCTGTTCGTCTGTCTGTCTGTTCTTCCATTCGTCTGTCTGTCTGTCTGTCTTGCTTCAGGTTAAAGATTTTGGTCAAGGTAGTTTTTGATGAAGCCGAGGTCCAATCAACTTGGAACTTAGTACACATGTTGTTTATGATATGGTCTTTCTAATTTGAAAGCCAAATTAGACTTTTGACCCCAATTTCACTGTCCATTGAACATAGAAATTGAAAGTATGAGTTTTAGGTTAAAAATTTTGGTCAAGGTAGTTTTTGATGCAGTTGAAGTCCAATAAACTTGAAACTTAGTACACATGTTCCCTATGGTATGATCTTTCTTATTTAATGCCAAATTAGATTTTTTACCCAATTTAATGGTCCATTGAGCATGGAAAATGATAGTGCGAGTGGGGCATCCATGTACTTTGGACGCATTCTTATTTTCAAAGCAGTGGCTTGCAAAATGTTTCTCATTTACATATATGAAGGCATACTAATTATATTATAAATACAATATTGTACATTATTTGTTCATTTCCTACATTCAAGTGCACTCCAGATGAAGAAGCTCGCCAAGATATTCAACTGGCTCAAGATAAGGATGGATTTGTTGTGAGACAAATTGATAATGTTAAAGGTATTTAAATAAATTTAATTTAATTTAGAAATTGTCTTTTCCACATGACATCAATATATATTTGAAAATGATAAGAGATGAAAGCTAGAAATTTCCATGCCACAGTTTGCTGGGAGAGGGAGTTTAACGAAACAAAAATTTATATACTGCATGTATTGCAAAGATCGTCGTCTTGCGTCGTCGTCGTCGTCCGAATACTTTTAGTTTTCGCACTCTAACTTTAGTAAAAGTGAATAGAAATCTATGAAATTTTAACACAAGGTTTATGACCACAAAAGGAAGGTTGGGATTGATTTTGGGAGTTTTGGTTCCAACAGTTTAGGAGTTAGGGGCCAAAAAAGGGCCCAAATAAGCATTATTCTTGGTTTTCGCACCATAACTTTAGTATAAGTTAATAGAAATCTATGAAATTTAAACACAAGGTTTATGACCATAAAAGGAAGGTTGGGTTTGATTTTGGGAGGTTTGGTCCCAACAGTTTAGGAATAAGGGGCCCAAAGGGTCCAAAATTGAACTCTGTTTGATTTCATCAAAATTTGAATAATTGGGGTTCTTTGATATGCCGAATCTAACTGTATGTAGATTCTTAAGTTTTGGTCCTGTTTTCAAATTGGTCTACATTAAGGTCCAAAGGGTCCAAAATTAAACTTAGTTTGATTTTAACAAAAATTGAATCCTTGGGGTTCTTTGATATGCTGAATCTAAAAATGTACTCAGATTTTTTATTATTGGCCCAGTTTTCAAGTTGGTCCAAATCCGGGTCCAAAATTAAACTTTGTTTGATTTCATCAAAAATTGAATATTTGGGGTTCTTTGATATGCCAAATCTAACTGTGTATGTAGATTCTTAATTTTTGGTCCCGTTTTCAAATTGGTCTACATTAAAGTCGAAAGGGTCCAAAATTAAACTAAGTTTGATTTTAACAAAAATTGAATTCTTATGCTTTTTTGATATGCTGAATTTAAACATATACTTAGATTTTTGATTATGGCCCAGTTTTCAAGTTGGTTCTAATCAGGATCCAAAATTATTATATTAAGTATTCAGCAATAGCAAGAAATCTTCAATTGCACAGTATTGTGCAATAGCAAGCAATTTTCAATTGCACAGTATTGCGCAGTAGCAAGAAATATCTAATTGCACAATATTGCGCAATAGCAAGAAATTTTCAATTGTAGTTATCTTTCTTTGTCCAGAATAGTAGTTGAATCAACTTAAATCATTGTTTTATACAATATACAATGTATATTCACTTTTACTACCAACTGATAAATTAAAACAATCTTTACCATTCAGTGATAACAAGCACTTTATTTTACATTTTAATATTTTATGATGTATTTAAATGAGTAGTTATTGTTGCAAACTCCATTAGGAATTTGAATTGAGATCAGTTTTGGAAAAAGGGAAAGGTGGATGTGACAAAAAAAGGGGGGTTAAATTTTTCTCATTTCAGATTTCATAAATAAAAAGAAAATTTCTTCAAACATTTTTTTTGAGAGGATTAATATTCAACAGCATAGTGAATTGCTCAAAGGCAAAAAAAATATTTAAGTTCATTAGACCACATTCATTCTGTGTCAGAAACCTATGCTGTGTCAACTATTTAATCACACTCCAAATTTAGAGCTGAATCCAGCTTAAAAGTTGTGTCCATACTTGCCCCAACTGTTCAGGGTTCAACCTCTGCGGCCGTATAAAGCTGCGCCCTGCGGAGCATCTGGTTACCCATTGAACCTCTTTATAAACATCAACAAGACAGCAGCCTATTAACATTAAAACACAATACATTTTAAATGTCTCACTTATTGGTCAGCATGCAGTCTTCAACAATAAATCATTTATTCACTAAAAAAAAAAGGGGCAGATCATGCAGTTCCAACTTTCAACTTGCTTTAGTAGTTAGCGGTTTAAGTGTACTCTCTTTTTCACCTGATAATATGACATGAACATGTGGTATGATTGCCAATGAGACAACTCCACAAGAGACTAAATGACACAGATATTAACAGTTATATTTTTATTCCAGGATTTTGTGTGTTTTTTTTAAACTAAATTTAGAGAGAAAAAAAACATTGTCTTATCTGATTTAGGTAAAGGAGTGTTTGCTTCAAAGTTTTTCAAGAAAGGTGACTTTCTAATGGAATATCATGGGGAATTGATAAGTGGCAATGATGGTAAAAGACGGCTCACACAATATCCAAATTCCGTTGGAAGTTACATCATGTTCTTCAGATTTGCAGAAAAAGAAATGTGGTAAGTATATCATTTTATTCTGGTATCACCTAAGTTGGACAAAGGTATACAGAAAAACACATTAGTTTACATTACATTGCATATATGTACGTTTGTTGAGGAAGCATTAAATATGAGTTTTTTTACAACAGTATGATCAGTATAGCCGACAGGTTAACATCAGAGAGAATCCAGTTTGTCATTTATTAAGTCTCCCAAACAAAGTTTGGAGACTTATTCGTTTTTGCTCAGTTCTTATTATTTTTATTATTCTTCTTCTGCTTCTTTTTCTTTTTCTTTTTCTTTTTCCTTTAATTTTTCTTTTTCTTTTTCTTCCACCACTTTAAAAAAATGAACTTGTCCGCAGCGTTTCTCCAAAACCACTTGTCAGATTTACTTAGGGTTTCATAAAATGTTAGATTAATATGTCTAGGTGAGCCATCAATCGTATGTTTGTGCATTGAGGTCTATTAAGGGGTATTTTGGGGGCCGAAAGTAGGAAGGGGTTTACTATAGAACCCTATAATATTTTATTTTTGAAAATTTTCAAATGAATATAACTTGAAAACTTTAAGTGATAAACACACACAGTCTTCAGAAATGATCATAGGACAATGAAACAAATCACATGAAATAAAGGGGGATCAATTTGAGAATGTGCTATTATCTTGTAAACAGTACATATCACCCACCCCTAAACCATATAAATTCTTGAAGGGGACTATTAAACAAATCAAATGAAATTTAAGGGAAGTCCCTAGGGGTCACCCCCCTCATTCAATTTGAGAATGTGCTATTATCTTGTAAATGGTCCAGATCCCCACCCCTAAACCATATATATTCTTGTAGGGGACAATAAAACAAATGAAAAGAAATAAAAGGGAAATCCATAGGGGGTTACCCCACCCCCTCTTATTGAAAACTTGTAAATTGTCCATATCCCCACCCCTTAACCATGTATATCCTTGTATGCAACAATAAAACACATCAAATGAAATATAGAGAGAATCCATGGGGTTATCCCCACCCCGTTCAAATGAGAATGTTTTATAATCTTGTAAACGATCCAGATCCCCATCCCTAAACCATATATATTCTTGTAGGGAACAATGAAATAAATCAAATGAAATTGAAGGGAAGTCCCTTGGGGTCACCCCCACCCCATTCAATTTGAGAATGTGCTATTATCTTGTAAACAGTCCAGATCCCCACCCCTAAATCATATATATTCTTGTAGGGGACAATAAAACAAATGAAATAATTAAAGGGAAGTCCATATGGGGTCACCACACCCTCTCTTGTTTGAAAACTTGTAAACGGTCTAGTTTCCCAACCCGTAAACCATATATATTCTTGTATGGGACAATTAAACAAATCAAATGAATATGGGAGCTTTGTTTGGGAGACTTCATAACAGCATCCTGATACAATTAATTCTTGTAATTCAAATGAATTGGCACAATTTTCGAAGTTTAGATTTCTGTTTTTGGTTCATAATAGCATTAAATTTTAAAAGATTACAGTTCGTTATGTATTTCTTGTCAATAAGTAGTGTTCTATCTGTCAAGAGACTGCTACATTCCATTACATAGCTGGTATTCGTCACTTATAGCACTCTAAGTCAATTCAAATTTTTGCAATTAAAGGCATGTTTAATTGATAAAACTTTCACAGATTTCCCAATAAACTCTTCAACCTACAAGCCAAGGGTGTTTAATTGTTTAAACATGGCTATTGTTTATTGATGGAAAAAAGCAAACACCCTCTACCACAATACCCTAAAATTAGTCATCAAACAGCTTCTTTTTATGCCCTATTTATTCTGCCCCATTTAGGGGCATTATGTTGTTTGGTCTGCATCCGTTTTTTATTTTGTCTGCCTGTCTGTCATGTTGAAGGTTAAAGTTTTTGGTGGAGGTAATTAATAGTCATTACTAAACTCATACACTTGTTTATAAATAACATCTTGGATGTAAAGAATATTATTTATAAAAAATAAAAATAATACCAAAAAAAAAAAAAGATTTGATGAAATAAAAATCTATTTACATATTTTTTCCAACGGTAAATTTGGGAAAATGTAATATATACTCGTTGTCAATATCTGTAGTAAAAGACAGATTGGAACATACCAGAAATATATCAATTTCGGGATTTATTTCCTTCTTGATATTCAATGACAGCAATTTAAAGAATAAACTGCTCAAGTTGTCCGCTTAAGGGGTATTCTTGACAGTTAAAACAGACTTATAATTGCAATCAAAAATAGGAAAAGATGACATAAAATTCTTTTTGTCTTTTTTTTTAAAACATCTTTGGTCAAATAGCTAAAGTATTATACACTGTGAGACGAA
>NW_027268630.1:0-11483 GCF_963676685.1 Mytilus edulis | reverse complement strand
TTTCTTCCTTAGAATTGTATCTATAACCTAAATATCAATAGTTGTGTGGCATGTTTGTCTGAAAAAAAGGCAATTATTTGCTTTGTCAAATGCCATAAGGTAGCAATACACAGTTAGGAAAAAAACTTAAAATTGACACTCATAATTTTTAAACACCCGCTTTCCCCTCCTGTCTAACAAAGAAGGCTTTATATGTGTGTTATGCATGTATATACTTGTAGAAAGAGAATCTTCCATAGATTTGATTTTTAATGGTCATAAGGGTGAAATATAATCCCTTTTGGGTGTAACCATGGCAACAATCTGCATTTCTTAGATACAAAATATAGCAAAAAAGGGGGGTGAACATGTCACAAAAGTCTCCAAAATTTGGTCTTGAGGAAAATTTCAATGAATTACAGTGATACCTTTCCTGAATCCATAGGTTTATATCTATCAAGTGGTCAAAAAAAAAATCATATGTCTTCCTGCTCGTTTTTCCATAAAATTGAATTGAAAAGATCGAGCGCAAAATCTTTGTTGATAAACACTACAATAATTTATGGACCTATGAACGGTATGGATAGGAAAATACGGACTGTCAATCATTGAAATGGCCTATAAAACATGTTAAAATCAATCTAAATGTTCATATAAACCCACTAAGAAGGCTATATTATTCTTCAATTACCTAAAAATCAATTTTATTGTACAAAAACTTTCATATTTAAAAAATTCACAGGGGCCATAATGCGAAACTAAACTTCTAACTGTGTATTGCTACCTTAAGGATTAATATTTTTTTTCCCAATTCCACTTTAAATGGATTTCTGTTTTCTACTAGTTAAAACGAGCATTTTCGCCTGCTAGTTTTGAAAATCGGTTCAGAAATAAATATTTTATGAAGGTTAGCAGTTGACACTGAAATGCAACAAAAAAGTGATTTTATGAAACATGCCATGTCAAAGTGCATTTTCTCCTTTTTTAGTCAATTTTCTAAAACTATACCTTCTAAGCCTGTCTTTCCTTGTTTAAAAACCTAAATTAACCTTAACAGTAGACAACTTTTACAAGTTAAAGCTATTTCAAAGCTCTAGAATGTCAATTTTGTTGTGTATTACCATACCAAGGCCTTGGTTAAAATTTAGTCAATACTGAATTTATTTTTAACAGCGGGGAAAAAATTGGGCTTAATTCATGCTTTAATTGTGACTTTATACTTGCTAAAATAATAAATTTGATTTAGTCGCATGAAAAAATATAAAGCGTTCCCTTCTAAGGTTTCTACATAACGCGCAATCTTCTTTTCCAAGGGGTAGCCAATAAAGTATCAATTAATAACGGAACCAAGTCTATGTGTCAAAATGTCTATATTGGTTGCTAAGGACAATAAACAACAAAACTAACATACATTGTCATACTAAAGGTTGTTTCTTCCTTAGAATTGTATCTATAACCTAAATATCAATAGTTGTGTGGCATGTTTGTCTGAAAAAAAGGCAATTATTTGCTTTGTCAAATGCCATAAGGTAGCAATACACAGTTAGGAAAAAAACTTAAAATTGACACTCATAATTTTTAAACACCCGCTTTCCCCTCCTGTCTAACAAAGAAGGCTTTATATGTGTGTTATGCATGTATATACTTGTAGAAAGAGAATCTTCCATAGATTTGATTTTTAATGGTCATAAGGGTGAAATATAATCCCTTTTGGGTGTAACCATGGCAACAATCTGCATTTCTTAGATACAAAATATAGCAAAAAAGGGGGGTGAACATGTCACAAAAGTCTCCAAAATTTGGTCTTGAGGAAAATTTCAATGAATTACAGTGATACCTTTCCTGAATCCATAGGTTTATATCTATCAAGTGGTCAAAAAAAAAATCATATGTCTTCCTGCTCGTTTTTCCATAAAATTGAATTGAAAAGATCGAGCGCAAAATCTTTGTTGATAAACACTACAATAATTTATGGACCTATGAACGGTATGGATAGGAAAATACGGACTGTCAATCATTGAAATGGCCTATAAAACATGTTAAAATCAATCTAAATGTTCATATAAACCCACTAAGAAGGCTATATTATTCTTCAATTACCTAAAAATCAATTTTATTGTACAAAAACTTTCATATTTAAAAAATTCACAGGGGCCATAATGCGAAACTAAACTTCTAACTGTGTATTGCTACCTTAAGGATTAATATTTTTTTTCCCAATTCCACTTTAAATGGATTTCTGTTTTCTACTAGTTAAAACGAGCATTTTCGCCTGCTAGTTTTGAAAATCGGTTCAGAAATAAATATTTTATGAAGGTTAGCAGTTGACACTGAAATGCAACAAAAAAGTGATTTTATGAAACATGCCATGTCAAAGTGCATTTTCTCCTTTTTTAGTCAATTTTCTAAAACTATACCTTCTAAGCCTGTCTTTCCTTGTTTAAAAACCTAAATTAACCTTAACAGTAGACAACTTTTACAAGTTAAAGCTATTTCAAAGCTCTAGAATGTCAATTTTGTTGTGTATTACCATACCAAGGCCTTGGTTAAAATTTAGTCAATACTGAATTTATTTTTAACAGCGGGGAAAAAATTGGGCTTAATTCATGCTTTAATTGTGACTTTATACTTGCTAAAATAATAAATTTGATTTAGTCGCATGAAAAAATATAAAGCGTTCCCTTCTAAGGTTTCTACATAACGCGCAATCTTCTTTTCCAAGGGGTAGCCAATAAAGTATCAATTAATAACGGAACCAAGTCTATGTGTCAAAATGTCTATATTGGTTGCTAAGGACAATAAACAACAAAACTAACATACATTGTCATACTAAAGGTTGTTTCTTCCTTAGAATTGTATCTATAACCTAAATATCAATAGTTGTGTGGCATGTTTGTCTGAAAAAAAGGCAATTATTTGCTTTGTCAAATGCCATAAGGTAGCAATACACAGTTAGGAAAAAAACTTAAAATTGACACTCATAATTTTTAAACACCCGCTTTCCCCTCCTGTCTAACAAAGAAGGCTTTATATGTGTGTTATGCATGTATATACTTGTAGAAAGAGAATCTTCCATAGATTTGATTTTTAATGGTCATAAGGGTGAAATATAATCCCTTTTGGGTGTAACCATGGCAACAATCTGCATTTCTTAGATACAAAATATAGCAAAAAAGGGGGGTGAACATGTCACAAAAGTCTCCAAAATTTGGTCTTGAGGAAAATTTCAATGAATTACAGTGATACCTTTCCTGAATCCATAGGTTTATATCTATCAAGTGGTCAAAAAAAAAATCATATGTCTTCCTGCTCGTTTTTCCATAAAATTGAATTGAAAAGATCGAGCGCAAAATCTTTGTTGATAAACACTACAATAATTTATGGACCTATGAACGGTATGGATAGGAAAATACGGACTGTCAATCATTGAAATGGCCTATAAAACATGTTAAAATCAATCTAAATGTTCATATAAACCCACTAAGAAGGCTATATTATTCTTCAATTACCTAAAAATCAATTTTATTGTACAAAAACTTTCATATTTAAAAAATTCACAGGGGCCATAATGCGAAACTAAACTTCTAACTGTGTATTGCTACCTTAAGGATTAATATTTTTTTTCCCAATTCCACTTTAAATGGATTTCTGTTTTCTACTAGTTAAAACGAGCATTTTCGCCTGCTAGTTTTGAAAATCGGTTCAGAAATAAATATTTTATGAAGGTTAGCAGTTGACACTGAAATGCAACAAAAAAGTGATTTTATGAAACATGCCATGTCAAAGTGCATTTTCTCCTTTTTTAGTCAATTTTCTAAAACTATACCTTCTAAGCCTGTCTTTCCTTGTTTAAAAACCTAAATTAACCTTAACAGTAGACAACTTTTACAAGTTAAAGCTATTTCAAAGCTCTAGAATGTCAATTTTGTTGTGTATTACCATACCAAGGCCTTGGTTAAAATTTAGTCAATACTGAATTTATTTTTAACAGCGGGGAAAAAATTGGGCTTAATTCATGCTTTAATTGTGACTTTATACTTGCTAAAATAATAAATTTGATTTAGTCGCATGAAAAAATATAAAGCGTTCCCTTCTAAGGTTTCTACATAACGCGCAATCTTCTTTTCCAAGGGGTAGCCAATAAAGTATCAATTAATAACGGAACCAAGTCTATGTGTCAAAATGTCTATATTGGTTGCTAAGGACAATAAACAACAAAACTAACATACATTGTCATACTAAAGGTTGTTTCTTCCTTAGAATTGTATCTATAACCTAAATATCAATAGTTGTGTGGCATGTTTGTCTGAAAAAAAGGCAATTATTTGCTTTGTCAAATGCCATAAGGTAGCAATACACAGTTAGGAAAAAAACTTAAAATTGACACTCATAATTTTTAAACACCCGCTTTCCCCTCCTGTCTAACAAAGAAGGCTTTATATGTGTGTTATGCATGTATATACTTGTAGAAAGAGAATCTTCCATAGATTTGATTTTTAATGGTCATAAGGGTGAAATATAATCCCTTTTGGGTGTAACCATGGCAACAATCTGCATTTCTTAGATACAAAATATAGCAAAAAAGGGGGGTGAACATGTCACAAAAGTCTCCAAAATTTGGTCTTGAGGAAAATTTCAATGAATTACAGTGATACCTTTCCTGAATCCATAGGTTTATATCTATCAAGTGGTCAAAAAAAAAATCATATGTCTTCCTGCTCGTTTTTCCATAAAATTGAATTGAAAAGATCGAGCGCAAAATCTTTGTTGATAAACACTACAATAATTTATGGACCTATGAACGGTATGGATAGGAAAATACGGACTGTCAATCATTGAAATGGCCTATAAAACATGTTAAAATCAATCTAAATGTTCATATAAACCCACTAAGAAGGCTATATTATTCTTCAATTACCTAAAAATCAATTTTATTGTACAAAAACTTTCATATTTAAAAAATTCACAGGGGCCATAATGCGAAACTAAACTTCTAACTGTGTATTGCTACCTTAAGGATTAATATTTTTTTTCCCAATTCCACTTTAAATGGATTTCTGTTTTCTACTAGTTAAAACGAGCATTTTCGCCTGCTAGTTTTGAAAATCGGTTCAGAAATAAATATTTTATGAAGGTTAGCAGTTGACACTGAAATGCAACAAAAAAGTGATTTTATGAAACATGCCATGTCAAAGTGCATTTTCTCCTTTTTTAGTCAATTTTCTAAAACTATACCTTCTAAGCCTGTCTTTCCTTGTTTAAAAACCTAAATTAACCTTAACAGTAGACAACTTTTACAAGTTAAAGCTATTTCAAAGCTCTAGAATGTCAATTTTGTTGTGTATTACCATACCAAGGCCTTGGTTAAAATTTAGTCAATACTGAATTTATTTTTAACAGCGGGGAAAAAATTGGGCTTAATTCATGCTTTAATTGTGACTTTATACTTGCTAAAATAATAAATTTGATTTAGTCGCATGAAAAAATATAAAGCGTTCCCTTCTAAGGTTTCTACATAACGCGCAATCTTCTTTTCCAAGGGGTAGCCAATAAAGTATCAATTAATAACGGAACCAAGTCTATGTGTCAAAATGTCTATATTGGTTGCTAAGGACAATAAACAACAAAACTAACATACATTGTCATACTAAAGGTTGTTTCTTCCTTAGAATTGTATCTATAACCTAAATATCAATAGTTGTGTGGCATGTTTGTCTGAAAAAAAGGCAATTATTTGCTTTGTCAAATGCCATAAGGTAGCAATACACAGTTAGGAAAAAAACTTAAAATTGACACTCATAATTTTTAAACACCCGCTTTCCCCTCCTGTCTAACAAAGAAGGCTTTATATGTGTGTTATGCATGTATATACTTGTAGAAAGAGAATCTTCCATAGATTTGATTTTTAATGGTCATAAGGGTGAAATATAATCCCTTTTGGGTGTAACCATGGCAACAATCTGCATTTCTTAGATACAAAATATAGCAAAAAAGGGGGGTGAACATGTCACAAAAGTCTCCAAAATTTGGTCTTGAGGAAAATTTCAATGAATTACAGTGATACCTTTCCTGAATCCATAGGTTTATATCTATCAAGTGGTCAAAAAAAAAATCATATGTCTTCCTGCTCGTTTTTCCATAAAATTGAATTGAAAAGATCGAGCGCAAAATCTTTGTTGATAAACACTACAATAATTTATGGACCTATGAACGGTATGGATAGGAAAATACGGACTGTCAATCATTGAAATGGCCTATAAAACATGTTAAAATCAATCTAAATGTTCATATAAACCCACTAAGAAGGCTATATTATTCTTCAATTACCTAAAAATCAATTTTATTGTACAAAAACTTTCATATTTAAAAAATTCACAGGGGCCATAATGCGAAACTAAACTTCTAACTGTGTATTGCTACCTTAAGGATTAATATTTTTTTTCCCAATTCCACTTTAAATGGATTTCTGTTTTCTACTAGTTAAAACGAGCATTTTCGCCTGCTAGTTTTGAAAATCGGTTCAGAAATAAATATTTTATGAAGGTTAGCAGTTGACACTGAAATGCAACAAAAAAGTGATTTTATGAAACATGCCATGTCAAAGTGCATTTTCTCCTTTTTTAGTCAATTTTCTAAAACTATACCTTCTAAGCCTGTCTTTCCTTGTTTAAAAACCTAAATTAACCTTAACAGTAGACAACTTTTACAAGTTAAAGCTATTTCAAAGCTCTAGAATGTCAATTTTGTTGTGTATTACCATACCAAGGCCTTGGTTAAAATTTAGTCAATACTGAATTTATTTTTAACAGCGGGGAAAAAATTGGGCTTAATTCATGCTTTAATTGTGACTTTATACTTGCTAAAATAATAAATTTGATTTAGTCGCATGAAAAAATATAAAGCGTTCCCTTCTAAGGTTTCTACATAACGCGCAATCTTCTTTTCCAAGGGGTAGCCAATAAAGTATCAATTAATAACGGAACCAAGTCTATGTGTCAAAATGTCTATATTGGTTGCTAAGGACAATAAACAACAAAACTAACATACATTGTCATACTAAAGGTTGTTTCTTCCTTAGAATTGTATCTATAACCTAAATATCAATAGTTGTGTGGCATGTTTGTCTGAAAAAAAGGCAATTATTTGCTTTGTCAAATGCCATAAGGTAGCAATACACAGTTAGGAAAAAAACTTAAAATTGACACTCATAATTTTTAAACACCCGCTTTCCCCTCCTGTCTAACAAAGAAGGCTTTATATGTGTGTTATGCATGTATATACTTGTAGAAAGAGAATCTTCCATAGATTTGATTTTTAATGGTCATAAGGGTGAAATATAATCCCTTTTGGGTGTAACCATGGCAACAATCTGCATTTCTTAGATACAAAATATAGCAAAAAAGGGGGGTGAACATGTCACAAAAGTCTCCAAAATTTGGTCTTGAGGAAAATTTCAATGAATTACAGTGATACCTTTCCTGAATCCATAGGTTTATATCTATCAAGTGGTCAAAAAAAAAATCATATGTCTTCCTGCTCGTTTTTCCATAAAATTGAATTGAAAAGATCGAGCGCAAAATCTTTGTTGATAAACACTACAATAATTTATGGACCTATGAACGGTATGGATAGGAAAATACGGACTGTCAATCATTGAAATGGCCTATAAAACATGTTAAAATCAATCTAAATGTTCATATAAACCCACTAAGAAGGCTATATTATTCTTCAATTACCTAAAAATCAATTTTATTGTACAAAAACTTTCATATTTAAAAAATTCACAGGGGCCATAATGCGAAACTAAACTTCTAACTGTGTATTGCTACCTTAAGGATTAATATTTTTTTTCCCAATTCCACTTTAAATGGATTTCTGTTTTCTACTAGTTAAAACGAGCATTTTCGCCTGCTAGTTTTGAAAATCGGTTCAGAAATAAATATTTTATGAAGGTTAGCAGTTGACACTGAAATGCAACAAAAAAGTGATTTTATGAAACATGCCATGTCAAAGTGCATTTTCTCCTTTTTTAGTCAATTTTCTAAAACTATACCTTCTAAGCCTGTCTTTCCTTGTTTAAAAACCTAAATTAACCTTAACAGTAGACAACTTTTACAAGTTAAAGCTATTTCAAAGCTCTAGAATGTCAATTTTGTTGTGTATTACCATACCAAGGCCTTGGTTAAAATTTAGTCAATACTGAATTTATTTTTAACAGCGGGGAAAAAATTGGGCTTAATTCATGCTTTAATTGTGACTTTATACTTGCTAAAATAATAAATTTGATTTAGTCGCATGAAAAAATATAAAGCGTTCCCTTCTAAGGTTTCTACATAACGCGCAATCTTCTTTTCCAAGGGGTAGCCAATAAAGTATCAATTAATAACGGAACCAAGTCTATGTGTCAAAATGTCTATATTGGTTGCTAAGGACAATAAACAACAAAACTAACATACATTGTCATACTAAAGGTTGTTTCTTCCTTAGAATTGTATCTATAACCTAAATATCAATAGTTGTGTGGCATGTTTGTCTGAAAAAAAGGCAATTATTTGCTTTGTCAAATGCCATAAGGTAGCAATACACAGTTAGGAAAAAAACTTAAAATTGACACTCATAATTTTTAAACACCCGCTTTCCCCTCCTGTCTAACAAAGAAGGCTTTATATGTGTGTTATGCATGTATATACTTGTAGAAAGAGAATCTTCCATAGATTTGATTTTTAATGGTCATAAGGGTGAAATATAATCCCTTTTGGGTGTAACCATGGCAACAATCTGCATTTCTTAGATACAAAATATAGCAAAAAAGGGGGGTGAACATGTCACAAAAGTCTCCAAAATTTGGTCTTGAGGAAAATTTCAATGAATTACAGTGATACCTTTCCTGAATCCATAGGTTTATATCTATCAAGTGGTCAAAAAAAAAATCATATGTCTTCCTGCTCGTTTTTCCATAAAATTGAATTGAAAAGATCGAGCGCAAAATCTTTGTTGATAAACACTACAATAATTTATGGACCTATGAACGGTATGGATAGGAAAATACGGACTGTCAATCATTGAAATGGCCTATAAAACATGTTAAAATCAATCTAAATGTTCATATAAACCCACTAAGAAGGCTATATTATTCTTCAATTACCTAAAAATCAATTTTATTGTACAAAAACTTTCATATTTAAAAAATTCACAGGGGCCATAATGCGAAACTAAACTTCTAACTGTGTATTGCTACCTTAAGGATTAATATTTTTTTTCCCAATTCCACTTTAAATGGATTTCTGTTTTCTACTAGTTAAAACGAGCATTTTCGCCTGCTAGTTTTGAAAATCGGTTCAGAAATAAATATTTTATGAAGGTTAGCAGTTGACACTGAAATGCAACAAAAAAGTGATTTTATGAAACATGCCATGTCAAAGTGCATTTTCTCCTTTTTTAGTCAATTTTCTAAAACTATACCTTCTAAGCCTGTCTTTCCTTGTTTAAAAACCTAAATTAACCTTAACAGTAGACAACTTTTACAAGTTAAAGCTATTTCAAAGCTCTAGAATGTCAATTTTGTTGTGTATTACCATACCAAG
Source organism: Mytilus edulis (assembly GCF_963676685.1). Taxonomy (NCBI): domain Eukaryota; kingdom Metazoa; phylum Mollusca; class Bivalvia; order Mytilida; family Mytilidae; genus Mytilus; species Mytilus edulis. The sequence continues at coordinate 1,920 of NW_027268630.1, read as the reverse complement.
GCCTTGGTTAAAATTTAGTCAATACTGAATTTATTTTTAACAGCGGGGAAAAAATTGGGCTTAATTCATGCTTTAATTGTGACTTTATACTTGCTAAAATAATAAATTTGATTTAGTCGCATGAAAAAATATAAAGCGTTCCCTTCTAAGGTTTCTACATAACGCGCAATCTTCTTTTCCAAGGGGTAGCCAATAAAGTATCAATTAATAACGGAACCAAGTCTATGTGTCAAAATGTCTATATTGGTTGCTAAGGACAATAAACAACAAAACTAACATACATTGTCATACTAAAGGTTGTTTCTTCCTTAGAATTGTATCTATAACCTAAATATCAATAGTTGTGTGGCATGTTTGTCTGAAAAAAAGGCAATTATTTGCTTTGTCAAATGCCATAAGGTAGCAATACACAGTTAGGAAAAAAACTTAAAATTGACACTCATAATTTTTAAACACCCGCTTTCCCCTCCTGTCTAACAAAGAAGGCTTTATATGTGTGTTATGCATGTATATACTTGTAGAAAGAGAATCTTCCATAGATTTGATTTTTAATGGTCATAAGGGTGAAATATAATCCCTTTTGGGTGTAACCATGGCAACAATCTGCATTTCTTAGATACAAAATATAGCAAAAAAGGGGGGTGAACATGTCACAAAAGTCTCCAAAATTTGGTCTTGAGGAAAATTTCAATGAATTACAGTGATACCTTTCCTGAATCCATAGGTTTATATCTATCAAGTGGTCAAAAAAAAAATCATATGTCTTCCTGCTCGTTTTTCCATAAAATTGAATTGAAAAGATCGAGCGCAAAATCTTTGTTGATAAACACTACAATAATTTATGGACCTATGAACGGTATGGATAGGAAAATACGGACTGTCAATCATTGAAATGGCCTATAAAACATGTTAAAATCAATCTAAATGTTCATATAAACCCACTAAGAAGGCTATATTATTCTTCAATTACCTAAAAATCAATTTTATTGTACAAAAACTTTCATATTTAAAAATTCACAGGGGCCATAATGCGAAACTAAACTTCTAACTGTGTATTGCTACCTTAAGGATTAATATTTTTTTTCCCAATTCCACTTTAAATGGATTTCTGTTTTCTACTAGTTAAAACGAGCATTTTCGCCTGCTAGTTTTGAAAATCGGTTCAGAAATAAATATTTTATGAAGGTTAGCAGTTGACACTGAAATGCAACAAAAAAGTGATTTTATGAAACATGCCATGTCAAAGTGCATTTTCTCCTTTTTTAGTCAATTTTCTAAAACTATACCTTCTAAGCCTGTCTTTCCTTGTTTAAAAACCTAAATTAACCTTAACAGTAGACAACTTTTACAAGTTAAAGCTATTTCAAAGCTCTAGAATGTCAATTTTGTTGTGTATTACCATACCAAGGCCTTGGTTAAAATTTAGTCAATACTGAATTTATTTTTAACAGCGGGGAAAAAATTGGGCTTAATTCATGCTTTAATTGTGACTTTATACTTGCTAAAATAATAAATTTGATTTAGTCGCATGAAAAAATATAAAGCGTTCCCTTCTAAGGTTTCTACATAACGCGCAATCTTCTTTTCCAAGGGGTAGCCAATAAAGTATCAATTAATAACGGAACCAAGTCTATGTGTCAAAATGTCTATATTGGTTGCTAAGGACAATAAACAACAAAACTAACATACATTGTCATACTAAAGGTTGTTTCTTCCTTAGAATTGTATCTATAACCTAAATATCAATAGTTGTGTGGCATGTTTGTCTGAAAAAAAGGCAATTATTTGCTTTGTCAAATGCCATAAGGTAGCAATACACAGTTAGGAAAAAAACTTAAAATTGACACTCATAATTTTTAAACACCCGCTTTCCCCTCCTGTCTAACAAAGAAGGCTTTATATGTGTGTTATGCATGTATA